>NW_022200178.1:936016-937335 GCF_009176525.2 Contarinia nasturtii | reverse complement strand
AGCCATTTTATATTGGTATTTTTGATCAGCAGCATGATTTTTATGGCTTGTAAACGTACTAAATATGTATTTTCGTTTTGAATCTGTATATCATTTAAAATGGTTATCTGTCATTAACAGATTTCAACTACATTCGTCACTTTTTTAATGACAACAAAACCAAATACATACATACATTTGTATACACTCTTTTGTATGCGTCACAGCATGTGTATCATGGTAATTGTGGTTAAGCATGTGTGTACAGGTCTACAGTGTACACTGTACATGAAATGACCTTTGAATTAGTAATTAAAGTACGGAATACAACCCATCCAACCCATCTTCGGTAATTTGCATGCATTTACCTAATGATGCTTGAGAAGGGGGTGGAGTTTGATGAAAATATTTGTATAAAAGGAGCAGTATTTTCAAGAAGAATTCACTTTCCATTTGGCATTCAACTGTTCAGCATCTAAAAAAAGTTATTCGAAAAATTTCGCAAAAGAAAATAAACTTTATTTTAGTTTCAAATTATCTATACAGTATTCAGTGAACGTTTAATACTGAAAAAATCGTTAAAAGTCTTTAAAAATCGTCAAAATATATTCGAAAAAAAGAAAAATAGATTTTCATTGTTCAAATTCATACAGCATCGATTGAAATTGCTCTTCTACCAAAGTAAAATAGTGAATTAGTAAAATAAATCATCATACATCAAAATATTTACCGAAAATCTAATTTTTTTGAAATAAAATTATAAAAGAAGTTTTGTGCGATATTAATTATGGACTTCAAATCAAGTGAAAGCAAGATGGTTGCACCTGCTTCCGATCTTTCATTGTTAAATTCGTCCGAAACAACACGCCAACGAATAGAATGTCTGACTCCGGCCAAAAAAAATGTGGCTAAGGTTTTACTTCGCAGAAAAAACATCAAACGGCTAATGCGACTACCAATGCGCTTCAGGGATACGAAAGATGGAGAGAATATAACCGATGCCAAGAGTGATCAGAAGAAAGATGCCAGAGTTTTGGATAATTCACTTCAACGGAAAGGTGATCTTTCGTTCTGCAACATCGTTGCATCGACGCCGATAAGAACAATGAACGAAATCCTAAATCCGGAATCACCGTTGGAAAGCTTCACCATTTTACCGGAAAAAAATCAAGCTAAAAAGGAAGCCAATGGAAAAAGGGCCAAAAAACCAAATACTAACGAAGTTGCTGTGAAGGAAGATCCCCAGCCTTCGACCTCGGCAACGGACACATCAACACGACTGAACTTGAAAATGGTAACTATGGATGAGTTACCAATGGTTGGCAACTGCAAGGGAATTA
>NW_022200178.1:798300-916016 GCF_009176525.2 Contarinia nasturtii | reverse complement strand
AACACTGACATTTCTAATGTTGTGAATTTAACAACAATGCATTCAAAATATCTTTATGTCAACAAATTTTGTGAATCGTCCAACAAACGTTCTCATTGTGAACTGTCATACAATGTAGCACGCAACATTCACTGAAATATTCACAATTACAGTATTGGGTAATTCACAAAATTCTTTGAATGGATTGTTGTTAAATTCACAACATTAGAAATGTCAGTGTTTAACGTAAAAATTATTCTAAATATTTTTTCTAAAAATTATTTTACAATATTCTTATGTTAAAACAATAAAAAAATTATTCAAGTGCGGCACTTTAGATTTACATGGGATGAGGTGCGGCACCTGAAAAAGAGCGCACCAACTTCGTCGGGTGCCGCACTTCTCAGGTGCCGATAACAGCTCTGAAAGCGAACGATTCGGTTTATATGTCTCTTTTTCTTGAATAATAGATTCATAGACATGGCGAACGGAATATTTATCCTAGTCATCCGACCGATCCATATGGAAATGAATCTGAATTTTGGCCAGGTGGTTTCACGGCTCTAACCAATAAGGGAAAAAATCAACTGTTCGATTTTGGAAAATACCTTCGACGAAGGTATCAACATCTCATTGGACCTCAATATTCATCCAAAAAGGTGTATATTCACAGTACAAACATAGATAGAACATTGATGAGCGCAGAGTTACTTGCCGCAGGTATGTTTCCACCATCTGGAAATGAAATTTGGAACGATGAATTAGATTGGCAACCGATTCCGATTCACACAAAACATATATCACAAGATTATGTTCATGGATATTTTAACAATTGCCCACAATATGAACAACTCTACAGAAAGTTTACAGAGTCTCCAGAATTCAAATATCAGTTTGAAAAAAATATTGACTTTGTCAGATACTTAGAGCTAAATTCTGGCTTGAAATTACTGGGAACAGAGGAGCTTATGTACTTGATCGATAGGCTTCGAATGGAGAAAGAAAAATGTCTTGTGTAAGTATCAACACGCCATTGTTCAATTGTTGAAGTACATCCCAGCGTACATCTGAAGATAAGTTTTTAAAAATCTTATCTAAATTCCCATATAAATCATTTGCGGAGTAATTTGGACGATGGCGGGACTGTGCGGAGTTTGGCGGAGATGACATACAAACTCTGTGTGTGCGAGGGTAACAGCACTTCTATGTGATGTTCGTTTGGACAAAATAAATCTATGAATAGCAAAGAATGCTGTTGGACTCGTATACACAGCATTTGCATACTATCTCCGCCGAACTGCGCACAGTCCCGCCATCGACAAAATTACTCCGCAAATGAGTTATATGGGTTGTTGTGTTAATCTTTTTCAATAAAATTTTATATTAACATATGATTAAAAAGTCTTGAGAGTAAATTCAGACGTTCGCAATTTGAAAAAAAAAAACACACAATATTAAATTCATTTTTATTGGTGTAAAATTTTATTCATAGGCTATCGAATAGCGCATTCACTTCACACTGAGCGGACCATTGTCTTCGATATTTCTCAGTATGTGTCGAACCATCAAAATTATGCTTTGGTGGACCGATTGGTCGGTTTCTTTCAACTTTCTCTCAATTCATCCAACCAATTGATGCACGTTTCAAGTATTTTGGACCTTCGCCTATAACATACATCCAAAAATAGACGAGAAATAATTAATTTGGTGTCTTTTTGTGAAACACATGTAAGTAGGCTGTTTTACTTTTGCGCTGTCTGTTTGTATATTTGGTTTTTGCTCACATAAATTTGTATTCGTCTTTTTGCAGAATATTCTGTATGTTATTGTTTTCTTCTTAGGCCGTCATATATAAAAATGCTTCAAACTCCATAGTTTTTGTATGATCGCAAATGTGTTCACTTTTTATTACGATAAAAATACATATTTTTCATATTCTTCACTAGACTTCCAGATTGGACTCGTAACATCTCTCAGTATACAAATGATACAATGGAGCAAATTATCGCTATAAATCTTGAAGCTATAGCTCATACAAAAGAAATGAAGAAGTTTGGAGCAGGATTTTTCCTCAAAGAAATGTTGGACCATTTTAAAAATAAATCTCAATCATTACTCCAACCAGATCGTTCAATCTACAATTTTTTCAGGCCATGATACTACCATCGTAAATATTTTGAGCGCACTCAATCTATACGAGGTGAATTCCGCTGAGATTTCTGTTCAAAATTATAATTTTGCTGACGAACATATCTTATTTTTCAGCCACATCAACCAAATTATGCGTCCAGTATCTTTTTGGAATTATACAAAGGAAATGGCAGCCACTTTGTTCAAGTGTTCTATCGTAAGACGCCCACGGAAAATGTTCCACCGCTAGATATTCCGAATTGCGGAACAATGTGCCCATTGGATAAGTTCTATGAACTGTACGCGGATATTTTACCCAAGGAAAATGAAGACTTTGAAACTCTTTGCAGTAGTGCTATGCCACGTTCATAAATCGTGCATTATGTGTATTTGCGCTACTTGCAAATATACTGTATTATTACAAATCTAACTGAGTCAATGGAATATTAAAACACATTTTAAAATAATTTCAATTTTGTTCGTTCTTTATTAAACTAGTCATGCAAAAGATGTTATTAATTTTATAAATGTTAGATGAGAATAAAAAAAACAGTTTTAATTAGAGAGAGAAAATTACGGAGTCAAAAACGTATAACTTTCGGGGTTTCCACCCGGTGGTAGAACTTCGCCATCTCTTAATTTGCACTCTTTGGTAAAACTTTGCGTTGGTAAAATATCGTCATATAACGCATATAATTTGTCTAATGGGCATTTTATGCCACATTTTGGTATATGTAACGCTGTAATCTCTGTATCGATAGAGTTTTTGTAGTAAATTTGAACATAATGGTCCCATTCCGATTTCACTTTGTATAGTTCAAAGAAGAGGCATCCCGCATAGGTTGGCGCTTCCAAGACATTATAAAGTCCAAGACTGTTTAAAACGTTTGTTATCGTAATATCGTGCGCAAAATACAAATATATAGTACGATCTGGTGACAGTGTTGAGTGAATTTTCGCTGAAAATCGATCGAAAATGTCCTTCAGCAAGTAGCCAGCCTTAATTTTTTTCTGATAATTAGTAGACGAATGTAATCGATACCAGAGCATTGCTAAAAACTCAAAGTTCCCACCGGGAGTCATAACATTTTGAGCCCAATCTGGCAAACTGAAATTTGAAATCAAAAGCAGTAAAACATTTTTTTATTTTTAATATCTCCGAATGATTACCGCACATTTACCCGAAAATACATTTGCCCAAACATTTTCCCGAACGGATTTTTTCCCGAAAATTATTCCCGAAAATACAATTTCCCGAAAGTTGATTTCCGGAATTTTTTTTCCCGAAATTTTCCGGAATTTTTTTCCCGATTTTTTTCCCAAATTTTTTTCCCGAATTTTTCCGGAATAGTATATTTATCTCGAAAAGTATAAAACACTTTTTCGATGAGCACTTCTTTCTCAAGCTTTCGTTAGGTCTTGTTCTAAGCACTCACTCCCATTTTTATTTTTATTTTATTAAGCTTGGGGTTCGGAAAAAATGGGAGAGAGTGCTTAGAATGGAATACAAGACCTTCACTAGCGCACGCGCTCGTTCGGTCTCGTATTCCATTCTAAGCACTCTCTCCCATTTTTATTTCAATTTAATTTGATTTAGGATTCGGGAAAAATGGGAGTGAAAAAATGTAACGCAATACCGAACGAGCGCAATCTATTTCTATTTCAATTAAATTTGATTTAGGATTCGGAAAAAAGTTCACTCTTCTTCAGACTAAAACTTTATCAGACTTAGTTCATGAGAAATCTTAACCACAGTTAAAGAACTTTAAAAAAATTGAGAAATTTGGTATAGAATTGTCAAAATGTCTTCCGGAAAAAAATTCGGGAAAAAGTTTTTTCGTGATTTGCCCCTAGGGAAAATATCCTTTTCGGGAAAAAGGCCTATTTTACAATTTCGGGAAAATGTATTTCGGGAAATATGTTTCGGGAATTAGTGCGGTCACCCTCCGAATATCTCTGAATCTTTTGCCTTTTTTGTAAAGTAAAAAGTGTTAATTTACCGTTTTCCATTTATTCGTTCGATAAATAGACCATCATATAATAAGAAAATGGCTGTAATTGAGTTTAGTTCCATTCCAGAATTCCTCTCCAAATATTCAATGAGTAATTTGTGTTGTTCTAATAGTCCTTTGTAGTTGCTTTCATTTAAATAGATGGTCATTTCGTAGTCAAAACGATCACATTGTTTTGTAGTGGCCAAAAGATAATCTGTATCGGTTGGTTGTGTGTGTATTGGTATGGGATGCCAATGAATATCTTCATTCCAAATTTGATAATCAACTGGTGGGAAAAAGCCCGCCAAATTTGCAGCACCGCTCATAATTGTGCGATCAGTGTCCGTTGAACGAACATACACACGATTCGGCGAATATTCACCATTTACCAACAATCTTGCATATCGTCTGCGCAAATATTGGCCTAGTATATAATGTTGTTGCTTTCCCACCTAAAAAAAATAACAAAAATCATAGAAGCAAACACTTTTCACTTCAGCTTTCGGTTAGCTTACGGATGTTAAGGCTGAATATCCACCAGGCCAATGTTTTTCGTCCTAAAGAAGGTAACAGACAAATCTGTACATTGTAAACAGAGCATCTTGATTTGCTGCTGCTCAGCATATAGCTGAGAGCTGAGAAATGCTGAACTCGTGCGGCTAACGCATACGAAACGGATGCACGATACATATTCCCCTTTCACTTCGTATGTTCGCTGGTATAGTGTGTAACCATTGTACCGGCAATAGCGTCAACGGCAGCACATACGAAGCGAAAGGGGAATATGTATCGTGCATCCGTTTCGTATGCGTTAGCCGCACGAGCTCAGCATTTCTCAGCTCTCAGCTATATGCTGAGCAGCAGCAAATCAGGATACTCTGATTGTAAATGAACAAAATAAATGGCTTACCCTCCAGGGATCAGTCGGGTAGGGTCGAAATATGTTACGATCACCTATTATGAATTTTTCATTTGTGAATATGGCGAGTAATAATTTTATATTGTAAATTTACCATGTCTGCAGACGGTGTTTGCAAAAATTAATTCGCCATCCTTATTTGCGTATGCATCACCGGCATGTGATAATAGAAATAATACGTTCCAAATTATTTTCCACAAAACAACTACACCCATCGTAGATTTTCACAAACTGAATGCACACTTGCAACAATTGATTTATTCACACCAAATTTATATGAATTGTTGTCGGTTTTTCTTTAAATGAATTTCTATCATTTTAATTTCTTTTTGTTTTATTCCACAAATCTACACTCTGATTTTAATACACCTCAAGCTAATTTCGTAAATTTCAAGATAAAAATGTGCAATTGCGTATTTCTTTGCAGCTATAGTCTGTGACTTGCGACTGTTTCAAAATGCGTTTTAGAAATATTTGCTCCAATGAGCGTCTTTGAGAAAATTGGTGGAATAAAATAAGTAAATTATTTCATTAGATTAGTTTATTATAGTATTATACACTCCATTATTTATTATATATATTTAATCTAGAGCTTTTATTATGATTTAAATAATTGACCTTATAAGTTTGAATTTATTTGCGTCTGAAAGATAAGGCATTAATGAGAGATGACACCATTCAAAATTGAAATATATGCATATACATTGCTCATCTACTGCGGCTGTACGCCGTGATCGTTATCAAATAGTTCTATTAATCGATTGTTCAATAATTGTTCTAATTTATTATTCGCTTTTTTATTATTAAATATTTATTGATATTTCACAAATGCATCAAATTTATATTAGAATTGGTCATGCATCCAAGCGACACAATGAATGGTAATCCTCTGAATCGGTTGGCAAAATAGCAGCATATATTTGATATAAGTCGTTTAATGGACACTTTATGCCACAGCCTGGAAACTCTAACGGTGGAACATCTTCAAATTCATTTTTTCTATAAAACATTTGTATGTAATATTCCAATTCTCGCCGATACATCTCAAAGTGCAGGCTTGCTGCAGGTGGTGGAATTCTCATCTGCAATAGAAATATATATATATTCTTATATATTATAACCTTTTGAGATAGAGAAATAGAGAAAATTAAAATGGTATTTACATCATAAAGATTGAGAGCATTTAGTGTGTTAATGATTGTGTTGTCATGTGCGGAATAAATAAATAATTTTATATGTGATGATACTGTGCTTGATAATGTTCTATTTCTGAATCGATCGAAAATGTCTCGTATCAAGAACCCGGCTATGGTTTTTTTCATTTCAGTCGTATGTGTGATCATTTGAAAATTAGCCGCGGAAAAATATTCCAATAAATCTCTTGATGAGTTCAGTACATTGTTTGCCCAATCTGGTAAACTAAAATCAATGAAACATTGAAGTGGTTGGAATGTCAATTTAAATGTTATCCTTTACTCACGCCAATCCCAAATTTTCTTCAATACTCAGAGGGTCCCAAAAGATTCCAGCATTTTGTATTGTTTGGATTTTCTTTCCCGAATGTTGTTCCATGTATTCAAGCAATTTGCGGTGTTTTCTAAATAATGCGTCAACTTCAGATGAATTTGAGCTATAATCATGAATTTGTTCATCTCTTTTTGGGCATGGTATTGCTTGATAAACCAAATAATCGTCATTCAGTGGGACTGTGTGAATGGGAATTGGTGGCCAATTTAAATCACTTTGCCATCGCTGTTGTTCAGGCGGTGCGAACATTCCCGCAGCATTGCAAAGGGCTGAATTAATCGTTCGATTGGTGTCCGAACTTCGAATATACACATTTTCTGGTGAGAATTCAGCGCCAATATATTTTTCATATCTTTTTCGTAAATATTTTCCAAGCTTGAACTGTCTTTGTTTTCCCGCCTGAAAGTTTATTACTATTATTATTAAAAGACCTAACAATTAATTGATTCGTCTTACTTCTGTTAGAATTCCATTTCCAGTGTAGTTTTTATATGGATCGTTCGCGTATGTGTAAAGCAGACTTCGATTGCCATGCCGATATATCTGACCATGAGAATGAATCCAGCAAAATTAAAAAAAAAAACAGGTGAAACATTTAATTCACATACATACCACTTGAGCGAGAATGAACTCATCTTCAACGGGCTTACTAAGATTTAGCCATGGTGTTTCTGCAGCAAAATCACAAAATGCCATATGAAAAAGTGAAAAAGTAATCCAAAGTAATTTCTGTAAAACGTCCATTTCTTTCGACTATAAAACAACAAATAATATTGTCTACGTTTGGAATTATTTTGAAACAAAGATAACAATTCTTTGATAGATTCTTGTTTTTTAATTTTTTAAGCAGTTATCTCGCTTGTTACACATATTCAATAACCGCATTACCTTATGACCTTTGTATAATTAAGATTAAACAGTTGGCAATGCATTTTTTAATCAAAAATCAAATTCATTAATATAAAAATATCCATTATCTACGTAAAGCAGTCTATATTCGAAACCCAAACATTTTCAGTATCAATTTTATGATGAATATGGTTGATACTTGATAGATGATTTATTTTTTCAAATACATATTAATATTCTTGGTCGATTTTAGTAATTGACACTTATAACCATGTATTTAATTTACACGTGTATGAGGTTCCTTCAAAAAATGGGTTGATTTACTAAAAAACAATTATTGTCTTACTTTCAATCTGTAAGTTAAACGAAACCATCAACATCTTATTAACATTTAAAGTTATTTATAGAGTATATTGGTTACATCGGACATATTACAGTAAATTTTCCATATTAATTCACAATATTCTCGAAATTGTGTCATCCAAAATTCTGAACGTTCATACGAATTAAAGCATTGGTTTTAAGTCACATTTAATTGTGTAAATCATTGAAAATTGCTAACGTTTTGAACGAATGAATATTGATAAGATTCAAATGATCGTATCCATTTTATAAAAAAGTGAAAGAAAGACGTTCTTGGAATTATTGAATATAAAAATGAACTCATTATAATCGGCTATAAAAGAAAGTTGATTATTCGATTTCATTTCATCTGAGTTTTCGGAGAACAGACGCAGCCATGAAGCTATATTTAATTTTTGCAATATTTTGTTGTTCAATTCCGAACATTTTCGCACCATTTGCCGGTTATTTACCGCAAGGATTTCAGAGTACATGGCAAAGCGTTCAGGATACATACTTGATACCGGGGGCGATGCGCTTGATGACCGGTTACACAGCGGTGAAGAGATACTATGACGGGGAACCAGCTGAAAAAATTCTCAAAGACATGTATTTTGTGCATTTTCACATTTTCTCCACAGTTTACCATTTAGAAAAGAATTATTTCCGAATTTACAGAGGCGCCGATGCTTTCCTGAAAAATATTCCAAATGGGCAAGCAATTTTAGTGGGAATTCAAGTTACTGATGACATTCGAAATGGAAAAGATCCTATAAAAATTTTCAATGAAGTGTATGTGATATATCCATTTGAAAGTTGACATCGCAATGATTCATTAATAATCATTCGAGCACGAAATGATTCACAATTTTCAGAGGTAGAGATGCTTTCATCAAATACATTCCGAATGGTGAAGCTATTGCGAATGCAATCGCAACGACAATTGAAATAGGACAATGTTATAAGAACGGAACAAGCAAACAAGCAATGATGAAGAAATAGTTTGTTGATTTAATTTCACATTGAATTCTCGGCAGCGAAAAATAAAGAAGAATCTTATTTTAAATAGTGGCCAACCAGTTCTGGATAAATACGCTAACAGGGAAATGTTGGGAGATCTTATGAAACAAGCGCTCAATATAATGCCAGCGTATAGTCAACTCATATAAAAATTTTATTCGATCAATTTAACTTGAATGTACTTTTTTCTAACTTCAAAAATAGTTCTATTACTGCTGCTATAACTCCAACTCCGAAGGTTGTTCCAAAGATTGCTCCCAAAGTTGCTTCAAAGATTACTGCGAAAGTTACTCCGAAAGTTGCTTCTTTAAAAAGCAAAACTGGGAAGAAATAACACCCAAAAGCAGAAATAAGGATGTGAATGTGAGTAGATTTCTTTGAAACGATCTCATTACATTAGAAACGAAGGGGCAAAAATATATTTGCAATTAAAAACAAATTTTTGCGTCACAATACTGACAAATTGCATGCAATCAGTTATTTAGACCTTTTCTTCACTTTGCAATATTTTTACAGTTTGTTGAAGCCAACAAAGCTTACCATTAGACTAACATTGAAGGCTTTGAATCCAAAAACATCCAAAAGCCACATTTACTTTCACTTGCAATTTTTCTATTAAATCTTAAAATGCATGGAATAAATCTATTTTGAATGCTAAACACAATGTATTTTTATTCGAAATGTACTTGCATTTCTTTAGTTAATTCATCAATAAAAAACCTTATTGTAGCTAAATCTCATTGCTATCTTGAAATTTTTGTCGTTAGACAAAGTGAGACGCTGTGCAATAAATTCATTGCAAAACACAGTTCAAAGACATTGCTTACATATTTACTGGTACTCAGATTTGGGGGAAAATAACAGACAGATGCACGTCATATTATTTATTATAACGAATAAAAAAGTTTTTTTTTCAAAATAATCGCATTGTTTCAAAGACGATACCTACGCGAATACATGTATCACTTTTTTTACAGATTGCGCGCTAATTCTGACACTCAAAATCACCCGAATACATGTATCACTTTTTTTACAGATTGCGCGCTAATTCTGACACTCAAAATCACCATTATAGTCCATCGCGGCCCTTATTTTGTCACTGAGTTTCTCATAGTCTTTTTCATCTGCTTGTCGAAAATAGTTTGTTCCTTCTCTTCTTATCATCTACCTTGACCTTGAAAATGTATCTTTAAATTTGCTAAAGTTTACCAATTTAAAAGTGAAAATGATCAGTTATTGACTTTTCCATATATTGCCTTCAATTATCTCTATAAAGTAAAAAACGAATAGAATCGAGGTTTATGTATCTTGTCCGTGAACTAATCCAAGTCATAAAGTGTATCTCCACCAACCAAATAGGATAGAAAGCACAATTGTGATTGCACACATAATTGCAGGGAACAGATCTGAAATGTTGAATCGTTATGAAATGGCTTCAAATAAAATTATGTACAAAAAGATTTCACCAATTTTCTGTATAGAGTTTGGCTCCGATGTTAGATTACATTCTGTTTCAAAGTCTTCAGTTGGCAAAACATCTCGAAATAATCGATGAAATTCCTCTAATGAACACTTTGTTCCACAGCCGGGTATGTTTAATGGCGGAAAATCCTCCGCACTCGTATTTTTGTAAAACAATTGAACATAAACATTTTCTTTGCGACCTTCGTTAGATTTATATAATTCGAAAAATAAACACGATGCATAAGATGGTATGTGAGACTAAAAAAGAACAAACAGAGGTCCAAAGTAAATAACATTTGAAAACTTCTTCGGAAAAAACTACTAATACATCATAAAGATTTAGGGCGTTTAATAAATTCGAAATTGTTATATCGTGACCAGAGTAGATGTACAATCTCCGATCTGGGCTTAGTTTTGCTTCAGCTTTCTCCGAAAATCGTTCTAACATCTCTTTTAATAGAAAGCCAGATTTTAATTTTTTCATCTCGGTCGTGTGTGTAAGCATTTTGAATAAATGTCTAATGAAAATGCTCATTGTACTATCTGAATTCATCATATCTTCAGTCCACGAAGGTAATCTATTGAAAGTATATAATGAATTTATCTCTTAATAAAATATACGTGAATCTCCCAGATAATAATAACAGATAACACATACGTCAAATTTTCAAGATACTGGGTGTATAATGCGTCCCATACAAAAAATTCCTCAGTGACATTTTTTGTTTTCGTATTGTCCATTATGAGTTTGGTATATCGTTCGGCTTTACTTCGATACGCTAAATACTCTGGCAAATTGAAAATTTCTTTGAATGCTTTGTTGTATTGAGCGCATGGCCGCTCTGATGCCACAATATGATCAAGTTTCTTCGGGACTGTGTGTATTGGTATTGGACGCCATCTAAGCTCATCTGTCCATACTTCATGCTCTTCAATTGGAAAGAATCCGAGTAAATTTGCATTTGCGCTCAATATGGTCCGATCATAGTCAGACGATCGAATGTATACTTTATCTGCATCATATTTGCCATCATCCAACAGCTTGTAGTATCGTTTGCGTAAATATTTGCCCAACTCGAGGTGTGCTTTTAACCCTTTCTTTAATATGGAAATATCAACGATGACAAAGGATTTGTTGTGATAAACGCAAAACTTACCTGCGTCAGCTGGCCATTTAAACCATTTGGCCAAAAAAGTTTGCTGTTATATGGATCATTCAGATATGATTTCAATGGTGACCGATTTCCATGGCGATAAATCTGATGAGAAATAATTATATTGAAATCGTTGACGTGATTGGTGTTCTATTCATGTTGATTCTTACAATGTGTGCAAATATAAGCTGATCATTGTTTTGCACGGTGCCTTCATCGGTGTGATAACAAGTGCAAAAATCGATGTGAATAAATAATAAAACAAATATGAAATAGAACTTGTGGAACATCGTTTATTATATTCAATGGCGTATTTTGGAGAAAAACAGATGTCTATTCCAATGAATTGCTTCACACAAACTGATTCAATAATTTTTTCAACATGCAAAAATGTCAACGTTTTGTTCGATATAAAAACTCATCGTGCATTTTTCATAAATATTTAATCTATATTTACAAAGTAATATATCACGAACCTTTACAATTAACCTGTTTTTATTTGGATCGTGTGTCTTACAGTTGACATTTTACATCAACAACCATTGATATACTTGAATTTTGGAATGATTTATGAGAATTAGACATTTGAAATATACATTAAAATCGTTTACTGTGACTCAATGTTTAAATTTATATTCATATCTGCTTTTTCACATCAATATTTACAGCTGTGTGTATAAAACACATGGTTTTAGACGAGTGATTAAATAATAACATTACATGTAAGTATTTGTCCTTTGTTTACATTTCATTTTGAGTTTAATTCGATAAGCGGCACTCAGAATCGAAGTCACCTGGAATGATTTCGTCATATATTACGTAAAACTGTTCCAACAGGCACTTTTCACTACATTTCGGTATTTTCATTGGTACAAGTTCTTCTTCTTCGAATCTTCTGTAAAAGATCTGAACGTAGTGTTGATTTTCGTTAGTTTTGAAAAGTTCAATGTGCAAACTACTCGCATACGGAGCGATGTGTAACTAAAAAGAAAGAAAGATATAGATATATATTTTAAACGTGTTCAAATATTGAATTTTTATTCGACATGTCCCTGGTGACAATACCATTTGGTTTCGAATATTTGCTTGAAGAGAGGTTCTCGACGTTAATTTATACCATGCTTACCTCATATAATCCCAAAGCGTTCAATAGATTAGTGATGGTAATATCATGACAAGAATAAAGATGAAGCGTTCGATCTGGTTGCAATGTCGAATTGATTTTTTGCGAAAAACGCTCCAACATTTCTTTCAATAAAAATCCCGATTTGAGTCGGGCGGTTATCGGAGTGTCCGTATATGTTTTATAGTCAAAAGTAGCAATGTATTCCACCGTGCCATTTGGTTCAATTGCATTTTGTGCCCAATCATCTAAACTGGAGTACATTTGTTTTTAAATGCAAAGCTATTCGATATGTGATGTATGCAAACTTACGTTTTATTTTGATATCTCTCAATTTCGAGTGTATTGTATAGCCAGTATACGTCGGTGATTGTTGTAATATTTGCTCCGCTCATTTTGCTTAAATATGAAAAGATATCGGCATATTCCGTATAAATTCGTTGTACTTCTGGTGAATTTTTAAGATAATTTTCATAGGCAACGGTATATCTTGGACATTCTCTTGAACTCAACAGCACATGGTCCAATGTACTTGGCACTGTATGCACCGGAATTGGTTGCCACAATAAGTCATCGTTCCAAATTTCCTCTTTGTTCGGCGGAAACAGACCAGCCAAATTTGCGAGCGCACTCATCAACGTTCGGTCAGTATCTGTGGATTGAATGTACACTTTTTTTGGTGAATATTTATCGCCAAGGAGTTTGCCATAACGTCGTCGAAAATATTGACCCAATTTGTACTCTTGCCATTTTCCTTCCTGTATATTTGAATATTTTCACGTAAACAAATTGCTTTACTTATATTGAAATGAAAAACTTGCGTTTGTTAGTGCTCCATATCCACCCAACCAATAGCTTTCATTAGCATACCGGTCATTTGGAAAGGTTTGTGCGATATTTCTGTCACCGTGACGATATAGCTACAATACATCAACTTTAATTGAACAAATGAGTAGTTTAATATTGTTTTATTATTTTCACTTACAACGTGTGCAAATATTAATGTATCATTTGATGATTTCAATCGATTGTGGTCATTGTCCAACTCAATTGAAGTTAATGTCGGAGATGAATATAGTTTTGAAGGTATTCCGAAAAATAAAATCACTAAAACAAGTAAATTGGGTGACTTCATGTTCGAGTAGCTTTTCAAAATGTCCACTATTCAATGTTATAAAATTACTTTGACTCGATACGGACAGTAGCCATGACCAGAATTTCATACTTTATTATCTTTGTCGCCGAGATAACACAAAATATGATGTCGATTTTAGAACACTTTAAAAATTAAAACACTTGAAGTAGAAATAAAAAAAATAATTTATCACATAAAAAATTACTGCAAAGTCATATATTTCGTCGAAATAATTTCGATAAGATTTGGTTAAAAACAAGTATATGTTATATTGAGATGCAAAAAAAAACATTTAAATTTTATCATTTCAAAGCTCGTCATCAATTGCTTAACTTCGTTTTTACACGTTTTTACAGTGCGCACTCAGAATCCAAGTCATAAATTGCATCAAATGGATTTTATCTCCTCCAACCAAATAGCATTGAAAAAGCAAATGTGATTGCACAGATAATTGCAGGGAATGGTTCTGAAATTTTGAATCGTTATGAAATGGCTTCAAATAAAATTATGTACAAAAACATTTCACCAATTTTCTGTATAGAGTTTGGCTCTGATGGTAGTTTACATTCTGTTTCAAAGTCTTCAGTTGGCAAAACATCTCGAAATAATCGATGAAATTCCTCTAATGAACACTTTGTTCCACAGCCGGGTATGTTTAATGGCGGAAAATCCTCCGCACTCGTATTTTTGTAAAACAATTGAACATAAACATTTTCTTTGCGACCTTCGTTAGAATTATATAATTCGAAAAATAAACACGATGCATAGGGTGGCATGTGAGACTAAAAAAGAACAAAGAGTGGTCCAAAATGAATGATGGAACATTTCCCGAAAACACTTTTTCATGAACGAACATTTTCCCGAAAATTCAGGAGATCTTTTTTGAAGAATTACCAAATTTTCGGGATAAAATTCGCTTGGGAAAAAGTTTTTTTATCGACATTTGAAAAATTCTTCTGAAAAAAAGTACTAATACATCATAAAGATTTAGGGCATTTAATAAATTCGAAATTGTGTTATCGTGACCAGAATAGATGTACAATCTATGATCTGGGCTTAGTTTTGCTTCAGCTTTCTCCGCAAATCGTTCTAACATCTCTTTCAATAGAAAGCCAGATTTTAATTTTTTCATCTCGGTCGTGTGTGTAAGCATTTTGAATAAATGTCTAATGAAAATGCTCATTGTACTATCTGAATTCATCATATCTTCAGTCCACGATGGTAATCTATTGAAAATATTTAATGAAACATGTTTTATCTGTAGACGATTTACGTCAGACTATTAATAAAATATACGCGAATCTCCCAGATAATAATAACAGATAACGCTTACGTCAAGTTTTCAAGATACTGGGTGTATAATGCCTCCCATACAGAAAATTCCTCAGTGACGTTTTTTGGTTTCGTATTGTCCATTATGAGTTTGGTATATCGTTCGGCCTTACTTCGATACGCTAAATACTCTGGCAAATTGAAAATTTCTTTGAATGCTTTGTTGTATCGAGCGCAAGGCCGCTCTGATGACACAATATGATCAAGTTTCTTTGGGACTGTGTGTATTGGTATTGGACGCCATCTAAGCTCATCTGTCCATACTTCATGCTCTTCAATTGGAAAGAATCCGAGTAAATTTGCATTTGCGCTCAATATGGTTCGATCATAGTCAGACGATCGAATGTATACTTTATCTGCATCATATTTGCCATCATCCAACAGCTTGTAGTATCGTTTGCGTAAATATTTGCCCAACTCGAGGTGTGCTTTTAACCCTTTCTTTTATATGGAAATATCAACGATGACAAAGGATTTGTTGTGATAAACGCAAAACTTACCTGCGTCAGCTGGCCATTTAAACCATTTGGCCAAAAAAGTTTGCTGTTATATGGATCATTCAGATATGATTTCAATGGTGACCGATTTCCATGGCGATAAATCTGATGAAGAATAATTATATTAAAATCGTTGACGTGATTGGTGTTCAATTCATGTTGATTCTTACAATGTGTGCAAATATAAGCTGATCATTGTTTTGCACGGTGCCTTCATCGGTTTGATAACAAGTGCAAAAATCGATGTGAATAAATAATAAAACAAATATGAAATAGAACTTGTGGAACATCGTTTATTATTTTCAATGGTGTATTTTAGAGAAAAACAGATATCTATTCCAATGAATTGCTTCACACAAACTGATTTAATAAATATTTCAACCAGATGGAAAAATTTCAACGTTTTTTAATATACTATAAAAGCGCATTGAGCATTTGTCATAAATGTCTTATCTAAGCAATTGAAAGCAATATATTAAAAGCCCATGCAATTTCTACTTTAACTTGTTTTTAGTTGGATGTTGTGTCTTACAGTTGACATTTTACATCAACAACCATTGACATACATATATAATATACTTTATCTTATACGTCTGTGTGACGTAAGAAAATTTTCATTAAAATTCATGCGAAAATCAAAAATAAATTTAATAAAAAGCTACAGTTCAACATTTGACAATGCTGTCGATAAGTTTGGCGGTAGTTAGTTTTGAAATCTCTTCTCGATTGCTATTATCGCTATCTTCGTCTTCAATCTCACCATATTCAATATGAATATTCTTTCCTTGGCCGGCAATGATAGCTCGTTCAAATGCTGGTGGCAAAATAAGTTTGAAGAATTTCGATGCCGTCTATATTTTTGTGTTCCTTTATCCTTTTTTTCGGCTTTCTTCGGCACCTTTTTTGCTTTATTATTCACAACTTCTTCCAAATGCATCACTTTAACGACATTGTTGTTCGGTTTTCATTCACCCACTGGAATTAGAGAGAAAATTATAATATTGTTTAAACGTAAAAGAATTTTCGATAAAATTTAACAAGAAAATGTACACTTGTCGTTGAAAATGCTTGGTTCACTTTTTAAAGAAAGAAATTCCATGGTCTTACCCTATTTTTACTCAAGGAAATACGGAAAATACACGCAATTTGGTTTTTCTTATTTAAAGTTGCGAGTTTGTTGTGTAAACATGAAGAATTATTTTGTCGATGGCGAGCATAATATATATTATTCGATATTGAAATGTATTTAAAATGTAAATATTTTTGAAGCGTTCGATTTTTACTACGGAGTCTTGCCATTGGCTTTAGACCCTACTTTTGTGAAGTTATTCGATTTTTTTCTCCAACGATCATATTACATTGACTCGAGCAAATCTCTTCCAGGTAACCTCAATGAAAAAAACACACGAGACATATTTAAATTCATTTCGGTTGATATGCTATTTAATTTTCATTCGGGTCGTTGCGACCAACGCAGTCTAGATAAAATGCGAACCACATTTTTATTGTGTTCAGCTCAAGTATGAAATTTATCATCCTTTTATTGTAAATAAAAGTAATGTACTTGCATTTCGGAACGATTTATGAGAATTATATATCTGAAATATACATTAAAAGTGTTTACTGCGACTCATTGTTTAAATTTATATTCATATCTGCTTCCTTATATCATTATCACAGCTGTGTGTATAAAAGAAGAGACGATTGATTAAAGAACAGCATTACATGTAAGTAGTTGTCCTTTGTTTACATTTCATTTTAAATTTAATTCGATAAACGGCACTCAGAATCGAAGTCACCTGGTATGATTTCGTCATATATTACGTAGAACTGTTCCAATAGGCACTTTTCACTACATTTCGGTATTTTCATTGGTACAAGTTCTTCTTCTTCGAATCTTCTATAAAAGATCTAAACGTAGTGTTGATTTTCGTTAATTTTGAAAAGTTCAATGTGCAAACTACTCGCATACGGAGAGATGTGTAACTAAAAAGAACGAAAGATATATATTTTAAACGTGTTGAAATATTGAGTTTTTATTCGACATGTCCCTGGTGACAACACCATTTGGTTTCGAATATTTGCTTGAAGAGAGGTTCTCAACGTTAATTTATATTGGGTGTATAAATTAATTTTGATCGTTTTTTTGGTGAAAGGAAACATTTATTTAAAAATAATAAGAATGAGTACATTAACCAATGTACTGCCCATAGTTAGCTATGACTTCGGCCCATCTTCTTGGCAGCTTGTCGATTCCGCGTCGAAAGAATTCCTCATCTTTTCCAGCTATCCATTGATCGACCCATTTTCGCACTCCTTCAGAATTTCGAAACGATATCTCAGACAAGCCCATTTGCATTGATCGAAACAAGTGGTAGTCAGAAGGGGCAAGGTCTGGAGAGTACGGGGGGTGATCAAGCTCACCCCGACCAGAGTCCCCTATCTTTTTTTTTGCGATGTTTGGAATATGTCAAATTTTGATGAATCCTTCGACTATTTCTTGTCGCAGTTTTTCTCAATTTTTCTCTCAGTAATCTGCTCAAACGTATTGGTTGTAGTCGATACCGATCCCCCGTGACAGTTTCACCCGGTTTCAGCAGCTCATTATACACCACACCACTTTAATCCCACCAAATAATGAGCATTACCGAGAAATCATCAAAATCCTGCTATGCAATCGATTTTGATGATTGTGTGGGATTGAACGCTTATTTTTATGCCTGAGGTTATCGTAGCAGATGCCCTCTTCACTTCCAGTTACAATACGATACAAAAATTCCTTTCTCTCCTATTTTTGGAACATTGTGCCAAAATGTGAAAAACGTCTTACAATTAGTTTTGGATTCAACTGGTATGGCACAAAATTCCTTTGGTCTTACCTCATTATAGAAGTCTTAAAAGGATTGATTCGCATATATTTAATGCTTCTGATGTTTTCTGATGCATTTTCATGCATCTTTATCGAATTTAAAATGCCAACAGCCCATCATTCAATTTTTTTTGGTGAGTTCACAGTTTTTCAACAAATTCACCACTTCTTTTTCACCAAATTCAACATTCTCTGTGGCGAATGAGAGGTCTCGTCTCCTGCAACATTTTATAACCTTTAGATGTATTTTCACTTTATTCAAAGTGAAAAAATTGAACCAAAGGAGACCAGACAGAAAAACACTTTTTCATCGCTCATTTTGAATCGATCAGAAAATAATGACACTGTGTCAAAAATAAATCTTTCTGCTCTGAATTAGATTGGCAAATGTCACATGTACAAAATGCAATTGGATTCAACTGTCAAACTTCATACAAGTTTAAGTGGCGACATCTAATTGTCAGCGATCAAAATCAATTTATACACCCAATACCTTACCTAATATAATCCCAAAGCGTTCAATAAATTAGTAATGGTAATATCATGACAAGAATAAAGATGAAGCGTTCGATCTGGTTGCAATGTCGAATTGATTTTTTGCGAAAAACGCTCCAACATTTCTTTCAATAAAAATCACGATTTGAGTCGAGCAGTTATCGGAGTGTCTGTATGTGTTTTATAGCGAAAAGTAGCAATGTATTCCACCGTGCTATTTGGTTCAATTGCACCCAACCAATTGCATTCTGCGCCCCATCGATCATTCGGAAAGGTTCTTTCGATATTTCTGTCACCGTGACGATACAGCTACAATAAATCAACTTTAATTGAACAAATGAGTAGTTTAATATTGCTTTATTATTTTCACTTACAACGTGTGCAAATATTAATGTATCATTTGATGATTTCAATCGATTGTGGTCATTGTCCATCTCAATTGAAGTTAATGTCGGAGATGAATATAGTTTTGAAGGTATTCCGAAAAATAAAATCACTAAAACAAGTAAATTGGGTGACTTCATGTTGGAGTAGCTATTCAAAATGTCCAATATTCAATGTTATAAAATTACTTTGACTCGATATGGACAGTAGCCATGACCATAATTTCATATTTTATTATCTTGTCGCCGAGAAATCACAAAAATTGGTTGCGATTTATGAAAAAAAAAAAAAAAAAATTATCACTTTAAAAATTACTGCCAAGTCATATATTTCGTCGAAATAATTTCGATAATATTTGATTAAAAACAAGTAAATGCTATATTGAGATGCAAAAAAAAAACATTTAAATCATTTCAAAGCTCGTCATCAACTGCTTAACTTCGTTTTTACAATGTGCACTCAGAATCGAAGTCGCCTGGTATGATTTCGTCGTATAATATGTAGAATTGTTGCAGCGGGCATTTAGTACCACATTTTGGTATATTCAATGGTGAAAGAATTTCTTCTTCGGATTTTTTATAAAAGATTTGTATATAATGTTCACCGTCGCGTTTATATAGTTCAAAAATCAAGCTTGATGCATATGGTGGCAAATGAGGTTTCTAGAAAGATCGATTTTACTTGAGTAACATTTTCGCATTCACCACAACTCATAATTACCTCGAAAAGTCCCAAACTATTCAAAAGATTCGCTATGATATAATAGTGGGTGGATTGAAACCATAGTAAACGGTCACGATCCGGTTTCAATGTTGAGTTTATTTTTTGAGAAAATCGCTGAAGAATTTCCTTAAGAATGAATCCCGAATGCAGTCTGGCCAATTTTGTGGTGTTCGCGTACATTTTAATGTCAAATAGTGTTATATATTCCATTACTCCATTCGGTTCAATTGCTCGCTTTGCCCAATCTGGTAGTCTGCATAAAATTGAATAAAAGAATTAATTTTCAAAGTCTTTTCGTTGATGTGGTAGTATATATTTTCTTGAAAATGCTTTAAAAACACTCGAAAAAATGTGAAATGCTTACGATTTATTATGCTCAGTTTCAACTACAAGTGTATTATATAGTACATAAACATCGTCAATTGTTGTGATATTCAGTCCGCACATCTTTGACCAGTATGCAAAATGGTCGGCATATTCGGTATAAATGCGTCGCACTTCAGACGATTCATCCATATATTTTTGCACTTCAACATAATATTTGGCACATTCTTTCATTATCCATTTATGGACTGGAATTGGTTGCCAATTCAATTCATCGTTCCAAATTTCCGTTTCGCTTGGTGGAAACATACCGGCTAAGTTTGCGAGAGCACTCTATTACAATAAAAAGTATAAATTGCATGCGTGCCTTTAACAATAATCATTTAAATATGAACATACGGCAATGGTTCTATCCACGTCACTTGCTTCGACATAAACTTTTTTCGGCGAATATCCGTCTGCAAGCAATTTACCATAACGTCGGCGAAAAAATTGTCCCAACTTAAAATGTCGCATTTTGCCAGCCTGTTAATGTGTTGAAAATTATAATTGCCCATTAAAGGATTTTTCGTAATGCACAGTTAGAACAAATGGAAAATTCTACAATATGTACACCAAGCACGCAACCACTTTTCGTTTATTTCAGTTTTTGGTGTTCAATCGAATTGGAGTTGTTTGTTTGTTTTTGAAACACAAAAAGTTCACTTTTTAAGGAGTTTTCGAACTATTTCGCTCTTTTTTAGTTCACACAAGTTTCTTATGAGTTTAAAGATATTTGATCCACCGTTTTATTACCATCTTTCAATAAACAACATCAATTGAGGTTGCTTGCTTCAAACTATTTCTTCACAAATGTGACAACAAAAGTTTGAAAGTTTCGAAAGCCGTGGAAATAAGTTTATAAAAAATTGATTTTCAGATTGTTATTTGGTGGTTTGAATGAAAAACTTACGTGAGTTAATTGGCCAAATCCACCTTCAAACGAAAAGAAATAATATCATAGCAAATTAGTTATTGAATGAAAAACAAAAAATGAATGAAACTGGCGGAATCAACCTTGCCAATAGCTCTCATCAGCATATGGATCGTTGGGGTATATTTTGTTTATGTTTCTGTCACCATGTCTGTATATCTATTCGAAAAAAGAATTTGTGAGTATTACTCACTGAGTGAAATGACGATAGAACCAACGTTAGGATGGCAAAATGTTATTTTATTATTTTTACTTACAACATGTGCAAATATCAATGTGTCGCCGCTTGTGTTAAACTCAAGTGATTTCACATAATCCAATGCAATATTATTTGTCGAACAAAATACGTATGTTGGATTTCCCATTAGCAAAAGCATGAAAATTTTGAACCGTAAACACTTCATGTTTCAATTTGATTTAGAATTCAATTTATTTCAAAAGCAATTCAGAAAATTAATATTTGTTGATTATACAGCGTGTAGGTTTATTGAGTATCAAATTAAAAGTAACATTTTAACCAGACTATTGTTGTGTTTTATTGCGTTGGTTTGCTTATCACATTAGAAGAGTAATGATAAGAGGTTTTGCTCATTTTCCATTGGCCATTCAACTTCTTCAAGCTATCACACAGGAAGCGATGCGTTCGAAATAGATATTTCTTATTTTTATTCGACATGAGCTTGCGTAGTCTTTGATAAATGTTATTGACGCTATCTGTGCAGTGACTATTTATCATGACACTATGCGTACAATCTAATTTTGTAGCATATTATTAAGCAGTGTGATATAAGATCCAGCGGTACTCATAATCTAGAGAGAAAACGAGGGTGAGGGGTAGAGAGAGAGAGAGAGAGAGAAAGAGAGAGAGAGAGAGAAAGGGACGAAGTTGAGACTGGGAAAATGTATCGTAAGAAAAGGGAAATTTGTTGTTTCAAAAGTGTGCTCTATATGATGTACCTTTGTATATGCGTTTAAAGTGACTTCGAAAAATGGTACCCTTATTAGTTTAGCCTTTCGACCTCTGAGTATTAACATGGCAATCATCTTTTGATTATTTATATCGATATAATGCCAGTTTGCTTCCCATACAGCTTTCCATATGTCCAAACTCTAAAGAATATCACATAAAAGAAACCATTCATTTATTATTATTGACCCAAATCTTTGCTTTTATGGAATATTCAACATGTTCACTGATTTGATTTCCTGCATAAGCATAAGCATACGACTGTATCGCAACGGTTAATATATAAACAGCGTATAAGATTTTATCCAATCCAGGTGCCTGAAATAAATTTCAATAAAAGCAAAATATATGATGCACATCTTCAAACGAAGAAAATTCCATAAACAACGATGAACATACGATGAGAAAATCAATCGAACCGATGCCAATAATCACCGCCACAGAAATGAAATGCAATAGGATAATCGATGTGAATACTTTGATAAATAGGTCGATTAGCTCAAAGAGTTTGACCTGCTCTGCAATGGCATCGATCAGTTTGTTTCGTAATTGTTGATTTTGGTTTTTTGTTAAAATGCCATTGCTTGCCACTTGATTGAAGATATTGCGAATTTTCATCGCATTCAATTGAAATTGAGCGGCAATATGAAAGCATGCCGTTATGAAAATGCTATCAACACCATTAAAACCAATCGCAGTACAGTAGCCACCATGCGATAAGTGCAAAAAGCACGGTAAAAATGTTTTGTCCGTATATTGATCTATAAATGGATAACTTTTTGTGTGAAGAAACGAAAAGCAGATGCTTAGACTCTGAATTGCCGTTTGAATATAATACGTTGAACACTTACACCGCTTGAAAAGGCTGCTCTCTTATCAACGGTTGACCGGTGAAAAAGTAAAATAAATTCTTGAAAATCGGTGTAAAGACATAAAGCGTACACGTTGTAAGACCACCGGATGCAAGTAACACGGTTGAAAACATTGTATAGAGAATGACTCGACGATAAATAGCAATCTCCTCCTTTCTGTAATCTATAATTGAATTCCATATTTATTTTAAAATATTTTCATCTTTTGAAAAATGTGCAACACCTCATACCTTGTGTATAATATTCAAGAAGTGTTCGCAAAACAACACCGAGTTCATTGCGATAATAAAATACAACTGCCAATTTTGTCCTACATCAACATTTTAGAAAAATCATTTCGTTGAAATACAGAGATTGAATTCAATTCTTACCATGAAATCAACTCAAAAGCACTGCCACAAAATGATTCCAATGCCAAATACAAATTGTTCAAATTCGCAAAACCATGTGCAACACCGAATATGGCCGTAAAAAAAAGTGATATGAAATTGATGTAAAATAAAATTGGTAAAGGACCTTGTTTCATTGGCCAAATGCCGAAAATTCGTAAGAAAATGCGTGCCGTTCGAAAGAAATCCTTTTGCGACAAATGATTGTCCGTCGTTTCTTTGCTGATGAACATTTTTTCTCGTTTATTTTGATGTAGCTGAGAAAATCTTCAAAATAACTGTGATGAAATACAGAAAAGTTGACTTCTTTTATATACAAAATGAAAATTCAATTTTTCTTCAAACTATTTTCAGTGAAAAATTGTGAAGAAATTGAAAAAAGTTTTCAAAATGGATTAATGACAAGGTAGGATGGCTAATTGTATGGTTTAAAATACGTATCTGTAAACAATCATCAACAAAAAGTTTTTATTTGGGCTGGAAATGGGCGTTTTAATACAGAGAAAATAAAGAAAATTTCTTCAGCAAATTTTCAGTTTCACTTAAAGGCCATATCATAACCGGACATGTTGTGTAAGAAGGAATTTATGAAATAATTGCTTAATTTGTGTCTTTTCAATTGTTATAGAAAACAAAGCATATCGAATGTGTTATCGTTTTGATTTAAATTCGTCTATAATTTTGAAAATTATCGTAGACGCCATAGCGATACACAATACAAATAAATTAGACGAATTTTACCATTGTTTCATAGTTGTTTATTTTTGAATGCTGTTTGAGGGTTTCTTTCAACAGAGTTGGTAAAAAAGTGACTTTTCTGTCAACTTTAAATGTGCATATTAATGCTAGTAAAAGAGACTAGAAATTCGACTTCACTTGTTCCTTTCTCTTTAATAATACACTTTATATTTATGATTACTGCTCATTTTGCAGTTTACATTCGGTTTCGGGATCAGATGGCAAAATGTCTCTGTATAATTCGAATAAACGATCTAACGAGCACTTTGTGCCACAATTTGGAAAATTCAATGGCACTGGATTTTCTTCATTTGATTTTCTGTAGAATAATTGAACATAATAATCATCACTCGACTTATACAATTCAAACAGAAGACATGATGAATACGGTGGAATTTGACCCTGAAATAATTCGAAAATTAGAGCAGTTCAGTTGACAATTGTATAAAAAAGAATACCTCAAAAAGTCCAAGAGAATTTAACATAGTGACTAATGTTGTCTCATGACCGCTATACATATATAATAAGAGGTCTGGTGTCAAGGTTGAACGAGTTTTATTTTGAAAACGTTCTAGTATTTCTTTAAGAAGAAATCCCGGCCTCAACTTCTTAAGTTCAGCAGTATTGCTGAGTATTTTATACCAGTAATCATTCAAGTAATTAAAATCTCCGCCAGGTATGAATAGTTTTTGCGTCCATTCGGGTAATCTGTATGACATGTGAAACATTTTACTTGAAAAGTCGTTGAACTATTAAAAGTCATGAAAATGAAAGGAAGAATATCTACGTTTTGTTCATCATATGTTCAACGTTCAAAGTGCCCCAAAGATTTTTAACCTGTTCCAAATTGCGTATCGGTTGTCCAGCATGTGTTTCCAAGTATTGAAGTAACTCCTGGTGTTGGTCCAATATTTCTTTAATTTCAGCTGTTTGTTGGTATTCTTTCAGTACATTTTCATACCGAGGACATACACCCTTTGAGAAAATCAAAAAATTATCTTGTGCGGTTGGTATAGAATATACAGGAATGGGTTGCCATAGTAAGTTTTTATTCCAGATTTGATTATCCTGTGGAGGGAATAGGCCTGATAGAACTAACGAAGCGGAATTTATAGTGCGATCGAAAGCAGACGATAGGGTGTATACTTTATCCGGATGATAAGAACCATCTCCGAGTAATTGTTCATATCTTCGCCGAAAATATTGACCAAGCTCGAATGCACGCTGTTTACCTAACTGAAAATTGGATTTGTTTCAACGGTTTATATTTCCTGTGCACATTACATAATCAACTTACATTCGTAAGCTGCGCGAAACCTTCAGGCCAATTTACTTTGTCTTTGTATGGATCATTTTTGTATGTGAATTGAATATTACGATCACCATGCCGAAATATCTAGTCAATTTAATCTTAATTAAATTATCATTACTTGATAACAATTTTATTTTTTGTACTTTTACTGAGATTTCAGAAGATAATATTACATAATACATATATATACATATTTTTTCTTTTTACTTACAATTTGAGAAAATATCAATTCATTTTCAGTTTTATTCACTCCACTACAATTGGCGAATTCAAAAAGACAAAGCAAAAATACTATCCAGTACATTATTGGCCGCATGATCGATAGTTAACAAAGTTTGATCCAATCTGAAGCCAAAAACAAATCTTATCTCTTTGTATGGAACCAAAATCAAAATGCAAAAATATACAAATATCACATGAAATCGATGTTAGAATTTACCCGTAGCTGACAGTGCTGTAAAAAAGTTATGCTTTATTGAAATAAAAGACGAAACAGTTAGAGCGATATTATTTAATGTGTGAATCGTTTGAACGCTAACACGAGACTGAATAAATTGAATGACACAATATTGAGCTGTCAGTTCGACTTAAGATTCTGATATACGCTGCTATAAAATGTATTTTTTTGCTGTTTGTATTACTCAAATCATATTCACTTCTAAATATGAAAAGTTTTGGAAACTCATTGAAATGAAAAGTAAAATAAAAGATTTTGAATCAGGAATTTGGTCGGCCTTTGGTTATTTTTGGTCGGTTTACCTGTACCGGCCAAAATCGAAGTCTTCTGCTTAATAGAAAAACATGACTATGAGTTTAACAATAAAAATTTATTCTTATTTTATTAATATCTCGCCCTATTCGTTTGATGGCAGACATTCTGTTTCGAAATCGGTTGGTAAAATGTCATCAAATAATTCATAAAATTTATCGATGGGACATTTTGTGCCGCAATTTGGAATATTCAGTGGCGTTGGATTTTCTTCATTTGATTTTCTGTAGAATAATTGAATATAGAAACTATCGTTGGATTTGTACAGCTCACAAAGCAGGCTCGATGCATACGGTGGTATATGTACCTAAGAAATGGTTAGAAAATGTATTAAAAATTGATATAATTAAATGCATCAAACGGTCGGTATACATTGTGGAAAACACCAAGACTGTTCAATATCCCAGTGATTGTGACATCGTGGGCCGAATAGAGCCAAAAGGAGCGATCCGGTGATAGAGTTGAAAGAGTTTTACTTTTGAAACGATCCATAATCTCTCGAAGCAGAAAACCAGATTTCAGTCTTTTCAATTCGGTTGTTGCAGAGGTAATAACCAGCCAGGATTCAGCCAGTTTCTCGAACGGTCCTCCGGGTATAAGAACACTTTGTGTCCATTCAGGAAGCCTGTAAATTCAAACAATGTTTTTATAACTTTCAAAAATGAAATGTGAACGTACGTTTTATTCATTTCTTTTTCAACTTCTAACACATTCTGAAGATCTTTTAACTGTTGGATGTTTCGAATGGGTTGGCCTGCATGTTTTTCCAAATATTCGAATAAATCACGATGTTTTTCGATTAATGCTTTGAATTCATCCGTTTGTTGATATTCGTTTAGCAATTTTTGATGTCTCTCACAACCTCCTTCGGCAATGAGCAAATAGTCTTCATCATTTGGTATAGTATTGACAGGAATTGGTTGCCAAAGCAAATCTTCATTCCAAATTTGATTATTTTGCGGCGGAAATAAACCACTCAACACCAACGACGCACTGTTCATGGTTCGATCACGGGCAGATGATAGTACAAACACCTTATCAGGGTGATAAGATCCATCGCCGAGGAGGTTTTCATATCTTCGGCGGAAATATTTTCCCAGTTCATACATCTGTTGCTTGCCCAACTGGAAACATCGTATTTTTTAAGAAAAATTCTTTAATAAATTAAACGAATCTCTCACTCTCAAAAATTTGTGAAAATTTGGATGTGTGAAGCCTTTGCTTACAACTGAAAAAATATGAATGAAAAACTTACGTTTGTAAGCTGTCCGAAACCTTCCGGCCAATGTTTAGCATCCTTGTATGGATCATTTTCGTACGTTCTTAGAATCGTTCGTGATCCATGCCGGAATATCTATTTG
This sequence comes from Contarinia nasturtii, assembly GCF_009176525.2. Classification (NCBI taxonomy): domain Eukaryota; kingdom Metazoa; phylum Arthropoda; class Insecta; order Diptera; family Cecidomyiidae; genus Contarinia; species Contarinia nasturtii. Next base: position 888,375 of record NW_022200178.1, on the reverse strand, counting down.
ATAAAAAATGCATTTTTTTCAATTAGTGAAGATGAAATCGTGTGAAATTTATATTTATTTATACCCACAAGTTGCGTAAATATCAACTCATCTTCTGTCGGATTCACAACGTTACAATTAACTAATGTAAAACCCAGCAGAAACACTGTCAAAATGATCATTTTTAAATCAATGTATTAACAAAATCGAATGACGCTTCATGAAATTTAAAATCACAGCTTAAAGAAACACGACTTTATAATTCAGTGTCACATTTTCAACTAAAATTCATAAAAGGTCACACAATGAGTCCGACTTATACTTGATAAACATCTTTTTATGTATTAAAGAAAAATACAAAACAAAATTCACTGACCAATACTTTTTAATAATGTATTCAGATAAACAGAGGCAAATCAAATCGAGTTCAACAAGTCCAATTGATTTCATTTGAACTCCCATAACTTTACCTATTTAAAACTCAATGAGTAATTCAGTGTGATATTATGTCAGAGTACGTTTTGTGATAGTATGATTTTTGCTGTTTGTATTGATTCATATCAATTGCTTTATAAATTCAATTTATTTTTCTACGAAGTTGTAGTCAAGTGAACTGAATCGACGTGATGAATTAATTTTCGACATTGATTTTGATTGCACGTGCCTGTAAATATTAAATGACATAAAACCATTTCTATCAGTCCGAAATCGATCAATATGCAAATGAGTAGTCCACATTTTTTCCATTCTTTTTTTTTCAAATCCACTACCGACTACGGTAGTGGACTATTATACGGTATTTTATTATGTGAATATGTATTTTAATTCCAGTTTTCGCATCAACTCAAGAAAGAGACAATGTAAGTCTTGTTAATGCATACATATGGCCAATACGATATTAACCGGCTTCTGTTTTGCATTCGTTCGCAGCACAAAATTATATTCGTTGCGTCATAAATATGGCCTTGAACAATTACTTCGAAACAATATTCCATTAAAATTGTGACGTAATGGTAAATTACAATACTAAAGTGATGATTATTTATCAATTGAAATCGTACACTTTACACTTTGAAACTATTAGTGCTTCATGTTTATGATGATATACAATGTTAGTAGATGGGCTACGGTATATTTTCATTTCATACTAAAAAAAGTGTTGATATTCCCAAGGAACAATTGTTAGCGCAAATCACCCATTACCAGGCCCAAGTTTACGGTCGAATTTGGGGTAGCATTCGTGTGTAGTTTCAGTCAATTTTACCGTCGCAATGGAAAGAAAAAAAGAAAAGAAAGCACAATTCAATTAGACTGATATGAAAAAATTGACTTGATTCATAATCATCATTATGCTATTGTATATGCAATAGACTCCACTTACCGAGTACAATTTATACCAAGAGGTACTCGTACTTTGGCAAGGCCACAATTTAATCAAGCCTAGCGAACTAACAAATAATTGTTATAAACTAATTTCTAAATTTAGTATTGTTTGAATGTTGTTGAATGAGGGCTGCTACTACTGCGGCTGCAGATGTCCATTGTTGACATTCTGATTCTGACCTCGATACAACGGCAATGGCTGATTGTTGTCAACACGGCGTGGTCTCCGTACATTTGGATGAATTGTCCGCTTGAACACCACGCATTCACCTACCGAATGATACATAACAAAAACACATTACATGTATAACAATTGCTTCAAAATTTGTATCAATTTCAATTGATTGCATACCTTTGTAGAGGATCAGCTTCGCTGCTGCGATATCACGGTGCCATACAGTTGTGAGCGTTGGTTGTGCTCCGGCAGCTCCCTCGATTTCAACGTTTGCAACATTTGGTAGCCATGTTTTGAAGAAGCGTTGCTTCTTTGACACCAAACGACCTGCATTCGGTCCATCTCGAAGAGTTGCAGCAATGACATCGCCTATATCACGCATCTCGCGCCACATTCGTTCAATTGTTCGTCGCATTTGTAGTAATCGTTTGCTCACATTGGTTACGATGGTTCGTGGTAGTCCAACAATTGGATTTGGTACACAACCCACACATTTCTTGTATCGATCACGTCGAGTTTCTTGTGGAAATCGCTTGAAACACAATGGGCAATGTTGTGATGTCATATACTCATCGACCATCCGAACGATACAATTTCCACGTTTCATTATGGCTGCAATCAGTTTGCGAGTGCCTGGGCATCGCACGTGTTTTTTGATTTTGATCGGTGAGTTGGCTGGTGTGGATCCACTGGCTCCCATGTAGAAAATTGATGGTTGATTGCGTGTCAGTTTGCAAGCCGTTTTGTCGATCGCACGAACCGAGTCGATATGCTTGTCCAATCCCAAGCGTGCATATTGCTTACACGTGTACGTTTCAATGCCATCATTCATAACTCGTAGTCGATGTTCAATATACGAGCGCCATGATGTTTCTCTTGGCGATGGCATTGTACCCAGAGTCGCTGCAACTCGATTGCGATCAGCTTTCTCGTCGTATGTAAATAATCGGGTGATTCGTTCGGCTTTTGCATTACGTCGGCCTTGTTTCGCATCCCAGTGATACCGTTTGCTGGATATGCGCAAATTCACCTAACAAAATGATAACAACAAAAACGACATTGTATTCACAATCACAATCACAATATCAATCACTTTCATTCATTATGAAAAATTGAATTTACCTCTTCTTTGGTATCCAAATCACGACGCACTGAAGCGTTCCAGGTTTTCATGCCCGGGTCACAGCCAATAGCATACTTCAATTTGTTCCCTTTGTACATTTTCATGATTTCAGCATCACTTATTTCGAGTGGTGGTAATTTTGGCTTTTTGTACATCATCGAAACAGACACACCGTCCGAACAAATTTGGAAATCGAAATACTTTTTGAAATGTACCAGTTGTTGAACTTTTTCCACATTGAAAAACAGATTCCAACTTAAGATTTTATTTCTGCGGAATTCGTTGCTCGTTATGTTGATCGAATTGGTCGTTTTATCTTTGCGTTTTTTCAAACCGCACTTCAATGGCACCAATTTTACACTGGCTAGGATGGTGTACAATGCGTCGGTATCGATGCGAATGTGACGACGTTGGAAACTGCACATTGGTACAACGACAAAATTTTTAATTTGTGGTGCATCACGACGACATTTGTACTCATTGTGATACCATTGGATTTCACGTTGAATATGTATCCACATACGAATCGAATGGAACCAATTTTCGCTGACATATTCTTTAATGTTGCAATCTTCTGGTGCACCTAACCAACGTAGCTCATCCAACAACTCGCCCAATCGAAGCTGTCGCTCAACATCGTCACTCGTGTTGTCTTTCCGATGATATGCGTAGTTAACGGCATTTTTGATGTCAGTTTCATCGTAATATGGCAATTCATTGGGCGAGCCGTACAAGTTGTTAAAGTAGTTATACCGAATTGCATTGTCATTGAGCTGGAATGTCTTTAGCTTGAAAAATTTTCTTAAACGGGATTCGCAATGCGTTTTCAAGTTTGTTCGAACGTTGTCTTCGTATTGTTCATACAAGTACTTGAAACTATTACCAAATCCACCATTGGTGGGCCAATCGATTCTAGCAGCGTCTACCAACTGTCGAAAATCCGGTAGCATAAGAAAGACTTTGCCGATGTTGTCACGTAGTACTGCCTTAAAACAACGTTTAATCATGCTGGATCCATCATCCCATACAAAAAATTCATCATCAAAGTGATCAACAGCTTCATTCACCTATTCACAAACAAACGAACAAACAATCGAATCAATTCATGCAAATACAATAGTGCAAAATATCGCCCGTAAATTGCGTATAGAAAATGATGAAATAATATCGAAAAATTGAATTTGATTGTCATTAGCGAAGAATTGAAATGAAAAATCATTCGGATGATATGATGAATTTATGATGAAATATTAAAAAAAAAGTTGATGTTTTTTTTATTCAAAGCAAAAAACTGAAACAAATGAAATTTTTGAACTTACTTTCATGAGAAAGAGTAATGATGCCAGGCACGCAATTTTCGTTGCTTTGATAGACAGAATAGAAATGATCGCGATAATAACATCGCGATATCGTTCTCGGATAATTGATGGCAGTCCTTGCTTTATACACCTTTGGTCGGCGTTTGGATCTGCTGCCTTGTGGCGACCCATTTTGCAGTCTATTTCAAAATTTAAAAAAAAAAACGGAAAAAAGAAAGAAAAAATGCGTTAAATAATTATATAAACAATTGAAGGCTACACACAACGTCAAATCGCAATTTCAAAGCACAAAACACACACAATAGAGAGTACAACAATAACAATGATTGAATGGCCAAACAGTTTAAATCAACTTGCCTTGTGAGGATTTTTCGCTAAACTGAATTCGATTCGCAATATTCTGACAGTCAAAAATCCAATGGCATCAAATTCGAAGTTAATACACAGTCAAATTCACACAACAAAGCCATATAAAATGAAGAATACACTTCCACACAAATAAAATGAACTTCCTATCAATTCGATACAAAATACACTGTAATGCCGCTTTGATTTCTTACTGTGTGACTTTGGAAATGTTCTGTTATTTTAAAAACAAAACAAGAGCAAGCACAAAATTCACCGTGAATAAATCTATTCTTTGCAAATTCACAATATCTACGTTGAAATTAGAAGAAAGAATTCTGTTTGTTTGAACGAAAAATCCACGATGCATTCTCAAAACAAAGCACATTTTAAAATGTAAACAAAATTATGATGTTTGCATCTTTTTTCAAAGTGACGATGGTTGAACGGCAACTGTCAAATTCAATTCGAATGTCTTTCAGATTTCGAAATTCGAAATTCATATACGTTCATGAATACGAAAGTATTTAAAAAAATAAATGCCAAGTGCCGTTTGAAAAAAAATTCTTCTGCAGAAAATTAAATCAAATCACTCAAATCTAATTTGTTTGCAGAGAATGGATTTTCTTGTGGTAAATAAATCATTAAATTTGAAATACAAAAACTTAACGTACAATACACATATTGGGTGGCGATCATATTATACGGTCAGAGTATGTTTTTGTATGGTAGTAAACAAGTGGAACGAATCATTCCATTGGAAGTTGTAAATATACTGGAAACTACACACAAAATCTACGTTCCATTTGACACGGAAATGACCACTAAACCGGGCCAAAGCGTTACATTTTTTAACGTTAAAATGTCCTAAAAACGTTACATATTTGTCCGTTGGGTTAGATGCTTTTTTGTTTTCAAAATAATACTGTAATTTTTTATTTTTCCATGAAAATGATGTCAACCTTGTCACCAAACCAACAAAAATGTTTTTGTTTTCAATTTGTTTTCAATACAATCATTCGAATGCGCCATGTAATTGCATCCGATAACTTGAAAAACTCTAGCTGTACGCAAATGTGTATAATCGCAATCAGCTTGACAATAACGAAGTTTCCTTGTCGGCATCAAAAGTGGCGAATGTGTTCAACGTTCAATTATATTGTTTGGCAAATATGTGGTGTTATCAACAGAGGCATATTTCAGTATCGTTTTAGTTATCTGCTTTTCGGGTGAATTTATTTTTTTGGTTGTAATTCGGTCTTTGCACTTTCAATTTCCATCCCATTTGGGAATTGATGAAAAACAAAACCGAAAAAAGTGGAATGGCTGATAATAAATGTGCTGGTACCCGGTAAGAGTAAAAAAGTCGTGTGAAGTAGATAATGCCTCGCCTTTTCCACACGAGAATACCAAATTATTGTTGTTGAAAATATGTGCGTCATCATGATTCCCAACGGTGCAGCTGACAAGAAAGAAGAAAAAAAAGTGCCACCAAGCAAGTGAAAGTAAAACACACACGAAATTTCAAAACAAAAACAAAAAATCGTTTATTTTGCACAAAAGTGCACGTTTGTCTAAAATATTTGTGTCATAAATTTTTTTGAATATTCATATACAACAAAAAGTACGGCAGTTGCTGGTATGGTACGTATAATAGTTGGCTTTAGTCCGCAATATAAGGCACCAATGCCCTCGGTTCGTGCAATCTTCATGCCCATTATAAACATATTCGTTTTGATATTACCAATTTGTACTCGACTCTTTATCACATCAGCTGGAAAAATTGCTGTCCAAAGGCATATTCCGCCAACCGACCCAGCGGCCATTGTACGCAATAATCCAATTTCATCCTTCTTCTGGTCCGGTCTATTTTGTAAATGAAATTTGTGTTAGTACCGCGTCATTACCATATTCTCAGGGAAGGGAATAATAATAAAATTGAATTGAGCTTACTTCCGTAATAATTCCCTCGTACCCTCATAACCGCCGAAGAAACAAAAATAGCCTGGCATCTCACGTGCCATAGTTGGACCCAAGCCTCTATAAAATCCCAAAATGCCTTCCTGCTTGAAAATTTGACGCGTCAATTGGAATGGTGTAATGTGTTTTACTTCTGTTTGTTTCGCATTATTCTGAAAATGTCAAATCATTTGTAAAATTGCTAAAACTGTTAAAATCTCCGAATAATTAGTTAATCTTTGTATGCATAATTACCGATACTTCTCGCAGCGATTGTAATTTGCATTTTACAAGTTCAGTGGGACACAACGTGAACGATGAAAAAAACGATGCAATCACACCGGCACAGGCATTACTGATGTTCATGTAATAAAATATATAAATCACGTGTTAATACATCACATTTTCCGTGCATTTCGGAATTCAATACAACCAACAAATTAGTCTAATTACATGTCGTGTCTGTTCTTTTAATTGAATTTACCTGAGCGATGAAAGTTCATCAACGCTTTTGTGACCTTCAATATTTGCAATGAATTTTTGACACACGCCATAGCCTTTACAAAAACAACAGATCTGAGATTAGTTTTCTTTAAATCACGTGACTAATAGCATGCTTTTGCATTTTACCAGCAAATAGGATGGAATTTTCAGCTACATTTGCAACAATTGAAGGTAATGTGCCGGCATATAAACCACGATAGATTCCGTCCGTTTTAAATGTTTCCAGTAAACAATCGCCCATGTTTTTGTACAGCGTTGGAAATGACTGCATTTTTACTTTAACCGTGTCTAGTGGCTGAGACACATACACGAGCGCGATTCCCCCTATAGAAAAATTAGACGAAAGGAATTGAACAACAAGCATGAATAAATAAATAAGGCAGATGGGAAATTTCTTCAAGAACGATGTAAATTCCCAGCTTCCCGATTGTAATTTAACATTTCAAGAATCAACAACACACAGATATTGAATATTTCATCACAATTCCGGGAAAAATGTAAATTAGTCCAATTAGACTTAAACCAAAAAAAGACGTACTGGAGAAGATGCATTTTAAGTTATTAAATAAGGGTGTTGAGATCGCATAGCAAAAGTATTAATATTATTACTCATGAAATCGGCACAGTGACATGTGTACTGCTTACAGATGTGGCGATATTCGACTTGAAGAAGAAAACCAATATTTCTGTGAAGTATAAATGTATGTGTGGATCAAGCACGTTCAGTCAATCAAATTCATATAAAAAATTTGAAACAATAGCAAATAATTGTTGAAAAAATATCAGAATATAAGACGTAGTTTTTTAAACGTTTATTTAAATTCTTTTCAATTGAGTCAATATTTTCTTAACTTTTGGTAATAGTTTTTTCTCTTTTTAATTTATTCAAACTGAAATCGAAAGAAAAGAAAAGTTTTATTTTCCCGATTTTTCGAGCGAGTGGGTCGGTAATTTGGTCCGAGACCCTTAGGCATAATAGAATGTCATACATAATGTATATTCTCACTGGAATTTCATGATAAATCGCTTAAACTTACCCAACGACCCAGCCGTGAAATCAATCAGGCCTGCTTTAAAATGTGCTCCATTTTCCTTAACTTGTGTTGCAGGGCCCGCTTCACCAGTTGTTTCCAACATTTTTATCTATACTGTTCAAAACTACTGACGCAAACTTATTTACACTGTACAAAAATTTCCGTATATACGAAGAAAGATGTGTCGCGTAAAAATCTAAATATTATAAATAAAAGTGTGCAACAAATGACTTGAATTACGGAACTATGTGTAAATATTTTTCTGGGTAGCTTTTATTTGCAATACCATAGATAAGACGGACTCATTGAGAATTGATAAAAACAAAAAAGTTGCCTTCCGACAGCATACAACAAACGGTTCGCTTAACACATGTCTCTGCTTGACATTACGACTGATGTAAATAAATATCATGTGTCGCAACCAAAGATTCATAGATACGTCAATGTCAATAAGCAATGCGCCATCTAGATGGAAACAGTTATTGACAGACAGTACATTTATTCACAACAAATCGAATGTGCTGAATATAAACAAGTTAAACGGCAGCCTAGAAGTTCGTTTCGTTGGGAAAAAAATTTGGAAAATAAAACCACAATAAAAATTAAGAGCTGATAAAACTGACTGATTTTTTTTTTTATTAATGAAATTCAATTCTAATGAAATAAGTTAATAACTGTCAATAATAATTTAAATTTGAATAAGAATAAATTGGAATTAATATATTTAATAAATGATTTTTTTTCATCTTCTTTCATTTCTTCTTTCTTTTTTCATTTAAAATTTGCAATAATTCAATAATTTCAAAGAGATAACATGTAAACAAGAGATTTATTAAAGAGATTGTCATTTGCTTTTTTTTCATTAATTTTTTTTCTTTGTTTTGTTATTACTTTCATCTATATAAGTTTGATAAGATTTGACGAGTGATTGTATATTATACGTGTGAAACGTGTCTTGAGTGCTTGCAGAATAGTAATTTTTCTATTATATAATAATAAATCTTCAAGTTGTATGATTTCTAAGTGTGTGTTATTACATATTATTGATTTTGTTTTTTTTTTATTGTTGTGTGTAGTTTTTTTTTTGTTCTCCATAGGATTAATTATAATTTTTTAGCTACTTTTTTTTCATTCGTTAATTGCCGATTCGATAAATCCGTTCATTCAAATTCACTTGAGATTAAAGTGTTCTCTCATATATATATTTTGAATTTTTAAAATTTTAGTTGTCATAATAATTTGTTGGTCACTACTTATAATTTACTTGATAATTTCTCACAATTTTTTTTTGTTGTTGTCTTCTTTTCTTTCATTTTAAATTAGAAAACAGGTATACTAAACGAAAAACAAAATTAATAAAATAAATAAGGAGTAGGCTGTATGTGTTGTTCCCATTTCAATAGTTTCACTACATTTTTTGGTCCACCCGGTGGAGCTGAGAATGTTGTCTCAGTTAGTTGTTTTTTTTTTTTTTTTTTCTCTACAATATGATATATTTCGGTTGCTGCATTTAGGTAAAATAGTTACTTTGTTTTAGCTAGAAGTTAATAGTTAGTATTCGATATAGGTATACGTAATCAAGCATAAGTATGTTTTGGTTTTAGATTTTCATCATAATCATCGCGGTTCAACGATATATTTATATATATGTAGTATGTATGTATATTGATTGTGTATAGACATAATTAATGTATGCATTTTGTGAGTGTGAGAGTGTGTGTGTATGGTATAGGTAGCAAATGGTAAATAATGGATTTTCATTGTACAAGCTATAGTTACTTTAATAAATAAATACGTCCTTGGTTCCTCTCAAAAACTTGATACATTTCCAAATCGTTTAATTATTCCAGTTTATTGATGTGTTTCGTGTTAAAAGTTTTTGATTCCATTTTGCATAGTAGTGCTCACGACTACCGTGGTTTGCCATTCTGGTTTTCCGTTAATTTTTATGTTTGGTCATCACTGAATTTTAATGCTATTTCTCGTTTCCCTGTGTCGTAAATTCTGTTTCTATCAAATTTTGAGTGTAGATGTGTATGTGTGTGTGAATGAGCGAGCAAAGGAGTTTTAAATGTCTTCAACAAACTCTGGTCGCAACATTTTTTCTTGACCTGCAATGCACAAAATCGGACATTTGAGTGACGGACACAATACAATGTGAACAAACAAAAATTTAAATTGTGGCAAAATGTGAATGAAAAATGAATGATTATGAGCAATGTTCGGTGTGTAAACAAACACATACTTTCCAGATAGGTTGCCAAATCGTTGTCCTCCACTTGAAAAGCGATCATCATTGGTGTTAGTCCATTCGAATCCCGCATCGTAAGGCTAGCACCGGCTGCCACAAGCATATAACAAATGTTTCGATGTTTTTGCTGTACGGCCTTATGTAACGCCGTATGGCCCCTGCAAAATACAAAATATTTACATAAATACACACACACACACATGCACATATATGCTATTTGCATTTCACTTTGATTAGCATAATTTAACTCCCACAAGCCGCATAAAAACGAATGATAAAAGCCCATGTGGCACATAATAAACCCATTTCTACACTCACGTTGTATTATCCACCATATTGATGATTGAATTCGGAGCATAAGATATCAAATACTTGACGATATCTTTGTAACCATATTTACACGCAAAATGAAGGGCCGTTTGACCAGTTGCATCGATTGATAGTAATGAATAACCCTGCATATGCAAATCACGCAACTGCAAAAAACAACAACAACAAACAACACAAATCACAACAAAATAGAAGAAATTATCTACATATAAAATGTTTGGGCCGAGATTGACTATTTGGAAAAGGTTTATGGTTGAATGATTTGCATTCGATATTTGGCGAATAATGGCATCGAAAGAAAAAAAAAAAGAAAAAATACAAACCATTATAAAGTTGCCTGTCTTAGCAGCTTTTATCACAGCATCGGTGGTTTTTTCCAATAAATTACTACAAATAAAAATGAAAACGGTTAACATGTTCGCCATCGAAACTGTGACGCATAAATTGGTTATAGTTCGTAACACGTTTAGCAAAACAAAACAGAAAGAAAGAATGGAACATTTGTGGAATAAAAATGAGATCGGTATTTTGTCTTTTGTTACGGGGGGAGTTCTATATTTGTGCAGCAGTCTAAGAGAGATAAAGTCGTACCTGAATCCATAAGCATCTTGTGTAAGGCCAAAAAGCCTTTCATGAAAGCTGCATGCATACAATATGTAAAAATTTTCCGTGTGAATAAAATTGATAACGGGACACAGTTGTGAGTGTGTGTGTGTGTACGTGTTTATGTGAGTGAGAAAGAGAGAGAGACAGAGAAAACGTGTTCAATCGATACTTGAAGGAAGTACATCCATAAAATAAAAAACGAAAGGGGAACAAAATAATAAACTTCAAATGAAACGTGCAATCGTTTTATTATTATTCTTTTTTTTTTTTGTTTTCTAAAAAGCTCAACATGCGCGAAATATAAATTTAAACTCAACATTGGACAATGTTCAAATTCATTATTAGGAAACTAAAAGGTACAAAAAAATAAACTACTTAAAATCAAATTTAAAATAGTATTAATAATAATTAACAGCATTTCGGACTACGTTTTTATTGAGAAAAAGAGAGAGAGAAAAACAAAGAAGGTTGTGGGGTCGGGCAAAACAATGTCAACAAAATCAGAACTGAAGTGAATAATCAAACTGAAGAGTGCAATTAGAGTGAGGAAAGGCAAAAGGAAAATTTACCTTTTGAAATTGACCATGCGATCGAATGAGACATTTGGATCGGCAAAGTCATCCTTGTCATCCGATTGCTTTGGACTGTTTTGCGAATTTGGCGAATCTTGCGAGTCTTGGAAAACGAAAGCATTTGAATGCATTAAGCTAAGCGCATGGCTGAGGCTAAATGGATGGGATGTCTTACATTTTCGTGAATCCATTCCAGAATCCGAATTCGAACCGGGTCCGGCCGACAAGAAGAATGTCTGATTGGCGAATGGTGATGTTGGTGTATTTTCATGTGATTCACGTTCCAAATTATCACTGGATCCCGAGCTAAAATTGTTGCTTCGTTTGCTGGGCAATCCAGATGGTATGGCACGTTCATCGTCCGGTGTTTGTGGTAATGTCATAAGCTCTTGATCTAATATGTACATTGTTTCGGTGGCAATATCAGTTAAATAGTGCAAATTCTCTTGCGCTTTATCAATACGGAAAAATCGTTCGGCAGTACAGGCTACGAGCACAAAACAATTTTGATTTATTAGATAATAAATTCCATTTCAAATGGTCAAACTCAATTCCAATGGTTTGGACTTACAATCAAGGAAACACCAATCTGATAATAATTTTGGTGTGTTTGCATTTTCTTCGCCGTAACTATCGATGGTCTTTCGAATTTGTTCGAGATCTGTCATAGCGTTCAGTTTAATGGTCGCAAAGAATGTGGCCGATTGTCTGAGCAAATCATTATCGTAGTGATGAGTTTCGTAATCAGTCATACTTATTTTATTTATTGTTATAGGAATTTGTTCATTGCTAGTTTGCCTGCAAAAAGAAAAAAAAAAAAACAAAACAAATATCATCATCGAATCGTCGCATCAATTACACCGAATAAGAATAAGAAAGTGTCAAACGATAAAATGATGGTGATAAATGGTATACTTACATTACATTAACTCTACCCGGTTTTCTTTTAGCCAACATCAAAGCTTGGTTCAGTAAACTTAATTCAATGATCGATGGCTTTAGCTTGGCTGCTTCACCATCTACCTGCATTGGGATTGTCTTTGACGTAACAATTTTCGCTGTTTTACACTGTGCGATGCATGTACCGTGTTTTCCAGCCTGCAGTAATGGCAATTGATATGTGGTCAAGCCAACCACTTCGATAAGACCATCGTCGGTGGCTTGTTTGCCACCAGAACTGGCCCATGGATGTGTGCCACCGCCATAGCTTGGAATGTTTAAAAATACGATTGCATGTACACGATGCTCTTTTAATTTTGGCGTTATATCCTTTCCATCACATTCAAGAGTCACCATTTCAGAGAGATCTTTCCATTTGCGTTTCAACAAATCCTTTCCACCGGCTTGGCCATAAAACATTTTATTACGTAAACGTGAATTGAATCGTTCCGGATGCGCTTCGCGTGCTTCATGAAATTCGAGTGCAATATGAGCATCAACGCCAAATGAAAAATAATTATTCACAACATTCAAAGGCAAATTGTCTTTTCCACCGCGTCCTTTTTCATCTTTTGCGTCCGGATTCGGTGACACTTTTAAGTTCCATCGATCCAACACCACTGTATCCGAATCGCCAATATTTTTGAGAATTGCCGAAATCGGTTCGTCGGTATAACCCTATGATAATCGACGGATGGCAACATAAAGTTTGAATTAATTAAAGGATGTGAAAAATGACAAAATATCATGCAAAAAGTAAGGTGAACGAACTAAAAAGACGCGTAAATGACTTACACCACCCCAACCCAGTGCACGTGCCAAATCGTTGCCAGTTCCTAACGGCAATACACCCACAGCCGGTTGTGTTTCAAAATGCAATTGATCTAAAACCGATAAAATCCATCCGGCTGTACCGTCGCCACCGCATGCCAAAATTCGTAGTTGCGGCGCTTTTCGAAACAATTCCAATCTATATTTAAAAAAACACAACAAAAACACAAATATTTTGATGTTATTTCGCTTTTTGTGACCATTAATCCAGTGGCAACAACAGTGGTATGAATGAACAACACCGTGTGTATGCTACAAAAATAAGAGCGTAATCTTACGTACCCCATCTTTGGTCCACCTTGTGTCAAATCAAATACTTGACGAGGGTTCAGTAGCCATTGAAACTTTTGCAAAAGTTTGACACCCTGAAAATACAATGTGAACGTAAATCCTTTACGAATACAATTTTGGTTTCTATTCTTGTCTGTTTGCAAAAGCTCTCAAATACAAGACAAGCACCTTCTAAATATAGGCATGCTGGTCAATGTTCAAATAGAATAATGAATTGTTTACACACAAAACTGACCTGATTTCCACCACTTTTTGGATTGATAAACACCAGTACAGGCGTGATTTTGGTCGTTGGAACGGGCTTAATTACAAATGCTTTAGATTCCTTTTCTTTTGATTTCTTTTTCGAAACTTCCTTTTTCCGTGACTGTTTTCGCAACGATGATTTGAAGCTACCCTTACGCGGCAATTTTATTATCCATGATGGTGGCACAATGATATTCGAGTGTTCACCTGCATTTCATTTACACAAATTAATAACAAACAAATGATAACGAATTTTAAGTGGATGAATTTATAAATATTCGGAAAATCATCAATTCAAATCAAGTATGACAGGTTGAATGCAACGAATGTGATATGCTTAGCTTTTTGTGAAAGGATTTTCATTGGAAACATTTATTATTTATGGACTGAAGTGCACAACACACGTCATATCAACAGATATATAGAGAGATATTAATATTTAAACGAGCACATCATGTTAAATATACATTGTACATAAATATTCTGACTGAGATAGAATATAGAACAGAACTCACCAAGACAGCACTCTTCGCCAATTCGCTCTGGATTGAAACATGATTCCTTATTATGATATGATGATTTGCACCAGGCACATGATATTGCAACTATTTCCTTCGAACTGAACGATAGTTTCGCTTGAATCGACTAATTGATGAATGAATAAAATAATATGTGTTATTAATTATAAAGCTCCATCGAATTCGTCATAGTATTTACTGGCTCCCACTCATAACCAACATCGTCATCGTACATCCCCCTCCACCCCTCCGACTATTTATATCGGAATTGGATATGGATGGAAAAAAATTATCTATACCAACCTTGCCGCACTGTTTACATTTCCCTTTTTCCGTTCGACGATGGATCCAATGATGGTGATTAGTTCGCTTCTCACCATATTGCCGTATGCTTACGTCTCGGAATGATGGTTTGCATGAAAATTGTGTTCGATTCATAATAATCGAAATGCAACTGGTATGAGCCACCATCCTGCATGCCGAACACTTCATACGGGGCCCGTGTCTCTGTGTATTCAAACGAAATTCAAACAACCATGATGAAAAAAGAACACACACTCACACAAAAGAAAAAAAAAACCATTACAAATGACAAAAATTATGATTAATGAATACGCGTTCTAGTTGAGAAAACATTTAATAAAGGCCAAATCCGTACTCTGTGTACGATAATGAAACAGAAAAAAAGTGACTGAATGAACTGAAATGAATGGATCCGTACCTGACATTCACTTTCGCCGACATAGCAAAAATCGCCCGAAATCGATGTTGGCTGCCATAAATGATCGCCGGCCTGCGCACTGTCACTCCAATCAGGTACTTGACTGATTTTTCTCGCCTCGTTTCTATAATGGAATTCAATAGCCATTAAAAAAATGAAACAAAATCACTCTGCGGAACCGTCAATCTTTCACACGTTATGTACATAATCGTTATACGAAAATATACAAACTAAACAAACTACAGAACAGAGAAATAAAGAGACATTGAATATAGTCGAGAGAAGAAATAAGAATAGAAAAAAAAAATTGTACAGAAATTTACCTTCGATAACAGAAGACAGATAAAATAGATAAAATAGATAAAATTTGTGGAAGAAAAAAATGGGATCTTTCTTGTTGGAAATAGACAGAGTAGACAGACACAATTGTGATTCATTTGATAACAGCTCACAATCAAACAAAGTCAAGTTCTCTCTCATGAAAATAAAAGAATTGAAGAAAACGAGAGAGAAGAAAAAAAACAAATGAAAACCAACCCAATATTATCTACGTTTTACGACACCGTTGTTGACGTCGTTGTCGTTGTGCAAATTATAAATGCAAAATCAGAAAAATGTGCTACAGTTTTTCTCCCATGTTTAAACGACAGAGTGACAAATGTGCATGAGTGAAAATGATAACGAATTTGTTTTTTTTTTAGAAAATGAAAAGTAAAAAAGAGTATTTTTGTGTTCTGTTTTCTCTTAACCATATTACATGCAATCAGACAGAAAATTCTGTTCGATTTGTTTTTTTTTTTGTTTGGATTATTTGTGTGTACATACCGTTTAGACATCGATGGTCCAGCCAATGAAAGCGCTTTGTATCGTGCTTGTTCATTGGTGGGCAATACAATATCTACCGATCGTGATCGAACCGCATTTGTTGGCACCGATAAAAATCCATCATTTTTTGATTGTAATTCTTCTGTTTTGCCATTTGATGTTAATTTCGAAAAGCTTGAATCAACGGAAGCGGCACGATCGCGCCGTAAATCGGTTTCGGGCACAGTTAAAAAATAATCCTGAACATAATCGTTTGAATCACCACTAGTGTTCAGTAGTTTTTTTTCGTTGTTTGTTGATTTTTTGGGTGTGGTTTCGGTTGGCGATTTAACCGAATCAAGATTCTCCAATGAGCTACCGGTTGGTTCAATGAAAATCGCCTCTTGACGTGATATCGAACGGCGTCGTCCACGATTTGCGTGCAATTGTAGTTCAATATCAATAGCGGGTACAGGCTGAATATCACATTGTGTTTCAATTGGTGGCTGTGGCGGTGGTGATGCTGCGGTTGTATCATCATTAGCTGATTGTAAAGGAAATGCATCAGTTGCATGCGATAGTGAAAACTTAATGTTGCAATGAGGAGGTATTAGTGTAGGAATGGTTAGATGATTATTTTCGTCGGTTGTTTCGATGTGTATTGATTCGTCAGTGTCGTCGTCGTCATCGCTAATCGATGTATCGCTTGAGTTGTTGTCTTCATTGTCTTTTGGTTTATCAAAAGCCGATCCACCGCTTTCTAAACACCGTTCATACTCTTCAATATACATACAATGCACACAGTGCACCGGTGATTTTGAGTTTGATGATCGACGTCGTTGAAATCGTTTTGGTACTTCGAGATAACTGGCTATATTCGAATCAATCGAACCCGATTCAACGCTACGCGAACGTTGGGCACCGAATTGAAATTGCGGAACTTGTAATAATGCCGCCGAACTTTCATCGGTCGATGTTTGATCGATGAGATTCTTTGTCGTTCGATTCGCTTCCAATTGGAATTCATCGAACGATGTGGACCGAACCTATTTACATATTGTATCAAAACCCGATGCAGACGGGATGGTATGTGTTACAAATTTTCGAGTTTTTTTTTCGATGAGATTGAGATAGAGAGACATTCAATCGACGACGATATCATCGTTGTCGTCATCACATCGTTAACAGCGCATAGACATTTGCAGTAAAAGTATACAAAAGAGAAAAAAATGATGGGAAAAAGAGACAAAAAAGACATACACGTATATAATACGAAATTGTTGTAATAAAATTATTTTGTTGAGTTATTGATTTCGTGCTTCGATGTACATAGATATATATAACATTTATATATAATTTAAAGCAAAAACCACAACAGAACAAGTAAAATAAAAGACAGAGAGAATAAGAATGCGTTGATTGTAAGACAACAGCTCATATTATACGGGTTTGTTGTAAACTGATAAGAAAAATAAAACCACATCGAATGAAATAAGCAACAAAAAACATGACGACATTGTGCTGAAATGCACAGAAAATTGATGATAAACGAACCCCCCCCCCCCCATTCAAAAGAAAATAAGTTCAAAAATGTTTTTAATAATAACCAGATTAGATAAAAAGCTCTTTCGCTCGACAATAAAAAAAATAAACTATAAAAAAGAGGTAAAATATCGATCAGAAGGAAAAATTGTTCAGCGATGGCAAAATATAGAAAGAACAAAAAGTCGCATGCAAATTTTAATGGAGATTAGACGGAGTAAGAGAGAAAGAATGAACGAAAAAAAGCCACACTGAATGAAAATAATGAAAACCAAAACGACAATGAATCATGCAATACACGCATAAACCTCGTAAATGGATATGCACACCAAATGAAAAGAATATACATGTACATAAATGAAAGAACCCGCCATTCAAATACGTTATAAAAGATGCTTTTGCAAAATGAAACTAAAATAAAGAAAAAAAAAAGACGGAGCAAACCGCAACAAAGCGAAAATATAAACCATTTTTGTTAGAGAAACAAAAACACATGCAGTACACACCAAACACAGAACGTAAATGAAACAAAAAAGAAATTGAATTGAAACAAGTAACATCAATTAATGTGGAACACACATACACACAAAGAGAGTTAAAATGGATTGAAAATTGATGTCAGACCTGTCGCGGCACTTCCAGACTGCTTTGCATTTTCATTTCGGCACCTGTTGGTGTTCTAGACCTTGTAAAAGTCGTCCGAATTCGATTCATATCACAAAGTGTGCTGTGAAATGTCACGCACACACCACATTCACATTTAAAAAAAATGAACTAAATAAACCGAATCAACCAAACGCACAATGACACTGAGGATGACGAATTTTCTCACTTAGCTTCTTTCGTGCTTCTTTGTGCTCTCCGTTCTCTCTCCCCGTTCTTTTTTTTTTCTTCAACTTTATTTCTTCTCTCTACTACTCTACACACTCAATCACTTTCACTCCGTTGATTTGGCGGCCACAAATCGTCTTGTGATTTGTTTTGATGATCGTCGTTATCCACGCGATGTCGAACAACGTGCGGGTAGAATGTGCCAATTAGACGAAGTGATGCGTTTACTTTTACTATCTATTTTCCTTTTCAGTTGGCTACATTTTTACCATGGGATGCATTCACAACGGGACCGATAAAACGTTTGCCACTGTCCATTGTCATATTAGCACGCGCTTTTGAGCAATGAATTGAATTTGTAATGTTCGTTTCCTTGTTTTGTAATTTGGTTTCCTTGTAGTTGCCTGGGTTTTTTTTTGTTTTGTGTTAGATGTGCACATCGTATATATACAATTTGTCGTCGGAGTTCACAGAGTCGATGAAAACAAATTGACGCAAAAAGAAGACGTTTATTTTTTTTAAAAAGAGAAGAGGAAGAAAAAACGAGAAAGAGAGATATACAAACTGTATGAATAAAGAAGATGCAATTTTGTAAATGTTATTTCTGTTGTCACACACACACATTTATCTATTTGAGATGTCTCCATTTCAATGATTATTATTTTATTATTTGCACAATTTATAGATGTTTAATGTGCATAATATGAAATAAATATGTTCCGTTTTCAGTTTTCGCCAGTTTCGTTGTGTATTTGTCATTTGTTTTTGTTTGTTGCGAATTACCATATCATCATTGTCGTCGACGTTGTTGTCATTGTTGTTGTCATCAATTGTGAATAAAAACAAGTATGTGCTCTGGTTAAGGGGCGGCAATTCAATATTCATATATTCAGAAAAATAGCAACAAAAACAGTTTACGAAACATAACAAAACATTTGCTCTTCTTTTTCATCCTCGCAGTCGTCGTCTTCGTTGTCGCTGCTTTTTTATTGTTAGCAGATAAACTGCGTTGTTATTTCTCAATCACATTCTTATTATGTACATATATTTTACCACTCAACTCAAACACGAGCGTAACATAAAAACCGAAAAAACAACAATAGTAGTAGTAATAGCATCAGCCGACACTGCCGACTCATACGAACGAATAGAGACAAGAGAAAAAAAGAAACACACGAAGAACCTTGCTCATCCTATCTTCATCATAATCATCTGAGTTGCCTGTATATATATGTTGATTGTACAAGATACAATACATCGCGGAATCGTGAGCATACTTCAGGGGCGAAACAGAGAATACGTTACGTGCAAACAAATGAGATGGATCGCAATAAAAATGATACACAAAACCAAGAAAAATACGCAAACCGAATATAAAAACAACAACAACAACACATATGCATAAAGGGCAATATGGCGAGAAGAGTGGGGAAACGCGGTGCACGCGATGACAAAACCATAAAAATAATGCCCAAATGAAGTGAGATGAGAAATGGAATGTACCAAAAGGAGATACAATTAGGAAGTACAACACCATTTATGCAAGATGAAACAAGAAAAAGAATAGCAACATCGAATTAATAATAGACAAATGAGCTGCAGAAGACAACACACACAAAAAAAGACAACGAAAATATGAACACAAATGACTATCAATTCTTCATTCTGGTAGCGAAAGAAGTTATGTGAATACAAATCACGGCTTTATGTCGGAAGAAATAAGCACACAACACACAATTCCATGGTGATGATGATTATTATGAGAGCGCGAACGTGGCGAGGCGAGACATGGCAAATGCTAAATCATATGCAAACAATATATATGGAATTTGTATTTCGAATAAAACCCTTAAAACACATTTTGCATGAAGAAGTGGCTGCATTGTTTGGCTCACATCTCACGAGCAGTCTTGTTTTTTCTCTCTCGTCTTATTCAGCTGCTTGGTTTATTTTTCTTTCTCTTGCTCTTTCTCGCTTTTTTGTTAGTCTTTCGAATGAGAAATTCTTTGTTTTTTTCTTGATTTGTTGCATTCTAAATTGTGTGTACACGTGTATTTCACAGATGAAGCAACAGCAGGATGAGAAAAAAAAACACACACACACATACATACATACACACGCGCGCGACAACAATCTTGGCGAGAAGTAAAATCTCGCGTTCGCAATCCCATGCTGACATATAATGTGCACAGACGACTTCTTGCCATTCGCACGTCATACTGATTTTCATATGATGTGAAATTCGACGACGGCAGTGGCAATGGGCCATACGCAAAGAGCATACATCATACAACATTCATGTACACACATACGATAATTCATAGCACCAAGAACGATGATGCTTAAACAACCGATATTATTAAGAGAGCGCAATAGAAAAAGAAAACAAACTGCAAACGAAACAAGCGAAACAAACAAAGCAAAAGATGAAAGAGAAAAAACTCACACACACACACTCACTTTTGAAGCGGTGCTCGATTTTTTACCCACCAAGAGTGCTGAACGTCTCTTGTTTTTGTTCTTATTCTTTTCGTGTTTTTTTTTCTCTTCGCGGAACATCACATTCAAGCATCATGCATATATTCACAACGTTTGGCCTACCGAAATAAATTATTTAATTTGAAACACAGAAATATTTATTCATATTTTATATTTAACGAAATTGGAAGGCAAACCGAACTGAACTGGCGATCGGAATGCGAAACAAAGCGAGAGCCAGATTGAGCACTTCAACAATTTTTTTTTCGGTCATTACTTACAATTACAAAACAGATTCGGTTTTTTTTATTGAGCCGATTTCAATGGTTGATTTCACTTGTAATTCGAAACAAACAAAAACACACTTATTTCATTTTTTTATTCGCCACAAGTAGTTTATTTGACGGTGGTTAATAAAATATATGAGTAGTAGCAACTTTGGCTGCTGCTGCTGCTATAGAAATAGAATTCATAATTGTTATGAGCGACATTGACAGAGACAGAGAGTGTCAAACGTTGAGAGTGAGACAGAGAGTGATAGAGATAAAAAATATATAATTTGTTATTGTGTAGAAATATTATACTTTTGGCTTTATTTACATTTCTTTAATGCTCCATTTGCATCAACAACATCCTCGTCGTCAATACAGCTCTTGAAATATTTCAGAAAGCATAATTTACTCAAAACTTTCATATTCTGTTTGATATGATTTTGGATGAAATGTGCCTTTTTTTATTTTTATTATTTTTTTTTCGGTTGTTGTTTTGTTCCTTTTGGAATATCTTCTCTTACATTCGATGATAATACATTTTCTTTAGAATATTGGTTTCTTATATCGACTTAATTTATCGAAATACATAGTTTTTCACTTTTGAACAAAAAATAAAATCATAAGTCATGAAGAAACAATCGCACTTTTTAGCAACGGATTTTTGCCACACCGACACGAGAAAAAAAACCACCGAACCGTTTCAAATAAAATCAATCGAAAACATAATGAAACCAAAAATAGAACGAAAAATAAACAGATTTCATACGTGATAAGTGATTAAATGGGCATTGTTATTTGTTCATTAAAAATGTTGGTATTTTTCAAAAACAGCACACACCGAATACGAAACAAATCAGAAAATTTTGTTTCTTTTTTTAAATTAATTGAACGACCGAATGAACGAAATAAAAATGAAATGCACAAAACAATTTAACTGAATCGAACTGAATAAATAAATCACAATCGATTGTTGAAACTGTTTGCGTTGCTGGTAATTTGAGGTAATGCAAATCTAATTAGAATCGAGTATTTCTTGTAGTGTTTTTCATTTCCTTTTTGTTCTGTGTTGAGTGTGTGTATATATAACAATTCGTTTTGAGAGGGCTCTTAGAATCTTCTCTCGCCTTTTTTTGCGTAAGTCTGAATATATTGCGTGTGTATACCGATTGCAGTGACTTATCGCGTTAAATATCAACTAAAAACTGAAAATCGCTGGCACAGACTTCGGTGTTTAACTCTACCGTGTCTCTGTTTCGTTCGAGAGTATGTTATTACAATTCGCTCACAAATACAGTCATTTTTTCCACATAAACCGCTCACACAAGCAGACACACACACACACATACATGCAAGCACGCTCCAACTGAGCAACACGAAAAACAGTGTAAACGAGATAGAGATGGGGAAAGAGAGAGAGATATGATGGTGGCAGGCACCAGGTACACATTGCATTCAATAAAAGAGGAGCGTAGCGAACGAAGCGAATGAACAAAACCAACACACGCATACCCCCATGTGTATAGACACACCAAATTGTGAATGCATGAAAATTGTACGACCATTGAATGTACAACGAATTCCATCCGAGATCGAGCACATTTCATCAGAGTGTTCTTGGTCGCTCTCTCATAGAATGGATGGATAATATGTTCTCTTGCTTGTCGATTATTTGCCGCCTCCGCTGTCACCGTCATCGTCTTCGTTGTTGTTGCTATTAGCCGTAGCCGCATACCATTGCCGTATTGGACATTCAATTCAATCCGATACATATCTTCGGTATCGTGGCGAAAGAGAGAGAGAGAGAGAGAGAGAGAGAGAGTTAAACAAAGATAGAATTAATGAAAAAGAAAGACGAAAGAGAGACAGAGAGTGGGATACAGCGTCCCGTACGATATAGAGAATAGAATCATCGAATAAATTGTGTGTATCGTTCGTTGGATGGATGGAGAGAGAGAACGTGCACGTCATTTCGCACACAATATGCTTTGAAAACGACAATTCACATTCTATACTTATGTGTATTAACATAGTGTACATTACCCTACTACAATTTATGTGCGCGTTTCGGGTACAAGCTCTCGCTTTCTCTACATCGGTCTTCTGGGTTTTGTTTTTTTTTTTTTGCCAATTTAAATATTTTTTCGTACTCATCAACCGTTTTGTAGGAGCGTTGTTTTCTCTCTCTCCCTCCTTCTGTTCGGTCCAATTCTTTTAAATCATATAGTCTACTGTCTGTTCTATTTGTGTAAGCAACGCTGTAAATCGGACTCTTCATTTTTTTTCTTCTTCTTCTGTCGATCGTACATACACCGCATAGATGTGGAAATTTAAATATGAAATACTAAACCTGCAAAAAGCGACGAGAACCGACCAGCAAGAACATCGAACACACATTGTGCACTGTCAGTTCACTGAAGAAGATTTGAGAGCAGTGCAGATGGTGTGTGTACGTGTGTATATATATTTTTTTCGTCGTCGCTATCTCTCTTGTCTTTTTATCGTAGTAAAAACCATAGTTTACTTTGGAATTTTACGATTTAGTAAAGCAAATGTGCGACCGACCGACCAATGTTCGTTGTATGTGACCACTCTACCGTTTCCGATACAAACAATAAATTTATATGCGAAACTTTATGGACTCTTGTCACTTAGCGTTTGCATGCCTACACACGATTGCTTCAGCAGCAACAACAGCAGCCGCTACCGCTCATTTCATACTGGTACTCATTCTTACTCTCGGCCTATGCAACAAAGCACACACACAATAGATGGCCTTCTCTTTTGTCGTCCGCTTTTTTTCCTCTCTTGTGATTTCTTTTTCGTTTCATCTCACACATTTATTTCGCATCTCCAATTTCAATGTCTTGCTTAGTCAGATGAATGTTTATCATCTGGATGTTGTCACTGTGGAAGTGTTTTTATTATTATTTTTTTTTTCTTCGTCTCTGAGCTTTATTTTTCCCTCTTCCATTTTCCGCTGTATTCTCCATCCGTTTCGGTATTTCACATCGACGTATAACGTGAGCGAGCCGAGCATTTTATCCTTTTGTTAGATCGCTTTGCCGTACCTTTTGTATGCATATATCGATGACATACTAATTTTCAAAACAAGTATATCAAATCGCATATGGTCTCATCTATATTATGCATGTATTATATTGCAATTATTATTACTATGATTGCTATGCACGGTATTCGATTTTAATTTTCATGCAGATATTTCTGGTCGGTCTTTGTTCTTTTCGATTGTTTTGTTTTTCTGCTCTCGCCTCGTGATTATTATTATTATTTCTCAAAAATCGTTATATAATCTCTTGTGGTCGTCGTCATTCATTACAAACGGAAAATAACGCAATTTATCATGAAATACTCGAACAACAACAACAACAACAAAAACTGTAACCCGTGAATGGGAAAAAAATCACCCCAGAATGAAATCGATTTACGAACAACGCTAAACACGACACACCAAATGACCTGTATACATATATATTTGTGTGTGTATTTGAAAGAGAGATGAAAGTCTCCGACACTCCATCAAAAACTCAGCCGTTCATTGCTAAAACGAAAAAAGTCCGGAGCAAAGAACCGAAAACACTGAAGAATCAATTTTGAAATTTATTGAACACATCCGAGAAGAACGCACAGATACAAACGAAGAGTGGGTGCAAATGAAAAAGAGGCAACCATTAATAAACGAATAGCACCACTTAATGATTCGAAATTCTTGCTAACGCATACAAAATACGTCTAATATGTAATTTTTTTTATATGTGGTTGAACGTGAGCAGTGAACAAACACACTCAACTGTAACTAGTAATTACAGTGCACTATATATAGCGAATAATCAGAATATTTTCTAGTTCGTTTAGTTCATTTCTTTCATTTATTTCCCGCATATTAAGTAATGGTTGACGACCACCACTTCCCACTTAAATGTATTTTGTGTGTATATTATGTGCATGATGATGATGATATGGGTGCCGAGAGCATTGATTTTCGCCGTCGAAGAAAACGCATTTCATTTCGACCGCTCATCAGAGTGGAAATGGGAGCTTCCAAAACAATGTTGAAACACGAAAAACAGGAAACGAAACATGGAAATATTTACATGGGAATAAAAGGGATCGAACCAAAGCATAGTCACTTGGAAATTAAACTTTTTCTTGATGTTTTTTATATTTCCTTTTCTATTCGGTTTTTTTTTTCGTTCAATACATTTGTGCATGCTTATGATTATTTAGGTATTTATACAAGAATTTTCCCATTGGATTAGTTTTGTTTTGTAAGAGCTTACAAGCACTTTGCTCGACAGAATCATTTCACATCGCATCCATCATGTGCCAGAGAGAGCGAGAGAGAGAGATACAAACTGAAAACATGAAAAATGGACATTTTCGACATTTCTGTTTTTTTTTTTTTGTCTTTTTTTACTCGATTTTATTTTTGTTACCAATTTTCCATTGCCACGTGCAAGAATGATGCAAGAAAATGAATGTTTTATTCGAAGCAACACAAAAAGTGGCATTCGTTAAGGGGAAAAGTTTTGCAACAAAAAACCCATCAAAAAATATATGAAAAGAATGTTGAAGCGCAAGCCTTTTCACAATATTATGTATATAAAATGTTTGCTGTTGTTGCACAAGAAAATAAGCTTCATTGAAATACACTCGAACTATGTACTTGCTACTTGGCTTTAATGTCGAATCGATCTGACACAGATTTTCGTTAGTTTTTTTCTTCTTCTAAATGATTTTACGGCCATAATCGATTTTATTTTTTCGTTCGTTTTGTTTGTAATTTGAATGGCTCGGCACGAATGCGTTGCGCGATCGATTTAATTGTATTATAAAATAATTTGTAATAATAGAATCGTAAAATTACGAATAAATTAGATTTTGCGTGCTTGCGACTTTGTTACGAATGTGCCAGCTATTTGATGCATGGCCAGACGAAATGATAAGTCATGTGAAAATGTAAAGAAAAGAAACCTCAACAATAATACAAAGTTCGCGTTTTGCGATGGGAAAATAGAATAGAAGAAAAAAAACAACAGCAATAGCAGCGACGAAGAAAAGAAAAAATTAATGTGCGGCGGCACACGGTGCGTGATCCAAAGCATTTGCACAAGCACTATATCACACACAAAAACCACCCAAACAAAGCATAAATTTTCATCAAACTACAATACGTACATACCATCATACCATATAGAAAATCTAGTTTTCGCGTGTTTTGCACGCTGAATTTACCTCAATCTCAACTGCATGCAAAATAAATAATGTACATACATTGTACGATGTACATGTGGTGGCAATTCGTTACGAAATGTTCTCATATTACTTACGGCAGATGCACGCCTTTCGCATTTGCACAAAAACTCAAGTACAGATAATATGTTTTTATTATCATCTCAAACTCTCACTGTGTGTATCTCTGGCATGAATTTGACTCGAAGCATAACGGAATGCCAGGATATTCCATTATACGATTTACGTGTAATGTTTGTGTGTGTATGTCTTTTTTTTGTTCCTGCTTCATTTTCTCCACCTTTTTTGACGGCAATTTTGTCTTTCGACAATCTTGAAGTCTTGAGTTTTGCAAGCGATCATATCACAATCCGTATAGGCGGCACAAAAATGAGCAAAGGAAGAAAAAATCAATCACAGTCAAAGTGAAAGACACTCACTCGAGAGAAGAAGAAAACATTTACTTCTTGATTGAATGGCACTTTTTTCTTGAATTTTTTTTCTACTCCACAGCATGACGTACCTTTGTGTGTGTGTGTATTGAAAAAAATGTAATATATGATACGTACAAACGTTCAGTATATTTACCACATTTTCATTTCCTTGCCAATGATAATGATGTAAAATTCGTCCAAAAGAACACACACCAAACCGATGACATTTTCGTCGGCAAATGCTTGACGCTTTAAAGAAGAAAGCCCATTAAAAATTAACTACGATTAAATATGGATGCGACGAAGAAATCGATATTCGATTGATATGGTGAATTTGCCAAAAGCTATCAATCCACATTGGCGACGAATGGAATCGAGAAACTGCGCTCGAACGAGCATGAGAAAATGTGACGGTTTTTAAATGTCGACAATATTGACGCCAATTTTTCTTCGTTTTTCTGCTTAAATGCCATGATACATACAAACGTATTCGTTTCTTTTCATTTATTCAAGAATACAGGACGAAATTTACACAAGAAAAAAATAACGAGAAAATAAACTCAATAAGCGAAAATCGTGCAAATACCATAGCTATGTTGCGGTGGGTTCATATTATTTGTTCCGAATTGTTGTTATTCAGAGAGAGAGAGAGAGGGACTAGCACCGGACAATATCGAATATACAATTACATTTAATCGCTTTGGTGCAAGAGCATTTATTTTCACAAGCATAAAAACCCAAACGACAATATAATGATCGATTCAATGGAGATAATGCAAGGCTTCCGATTTTCCAATATGTGTATAGAATGCCAACCATATGTATAAATCCATTTTGTCCAAATGACAAAATACAATAGAGATATTTGTGTGTAAATGTGTGTTTTTATAAATAGCAGAAAACATTAAATGCGTAGGTAGCACTTTGGGTCATTTTTGTTATTTTTTTTTTTTTTTGTCATTGCCAACAATAATTTTGTGTTCCCGTTCGGTAATTGTGAATATTAAATTTGGTTCACCATATGCAAAATGCCATTAAATTACGCCTCAATAGCAGCAAGCGCAAGCAAAAAACAAATGGAAATGCATGCAGTGCGCATATATAGTAAATATGTTCGCATAAAAAAGTGGTTTTAATGATTTCCATTTCCATTGCTCATGTCGAAGCCAAGAAAAATAGCATTTTACTTCTTGTTTAAAATTGTGCAAGTATCGAAAGTGAGCACACATAACACGAATACACCTCACTCAATCATAATCGATGAGAAATATATGTGTGTTTTTTTTCGTTTTTCTGAAAATCAATTTTCAGGTAAGTGAACTATGTAATTACAGCCGAATTGATACACCTTTATTGCATTCATAATTCAAATTGATGTAGCGTATACTTTCGATCGTTTTGTTTTAGTTATGCCAACATCGTACACTCGATTTGGCTTGTTTGTTCGACAAACGATATGATGATGATGGCATGCTTTGTATATAAAAACAAAACTTTATATTTTTTTCGTGTCGATTTAAACGAATGTCCTAGATTCTTGCCACACCGTCGACGACAACGGCATTCGAAATTGTGTATTTCATTAATATTGTACAAAAGTCGCTTTTATTTTATGATATGTTGTCATTTGTGTTTTTCAGCGCATTTCCGTTTTATTTGTCGCTGCGATTCCTCCATTGTTCATTGCACACACACACAACGCACTCCATACAAAGTTGTAATGCAACAATGTTATGTTTAGTATGGTTTACTTGCTATGTTGATTGCTTTTCACTGTCTATTCGGTGCATATATTAAGCAATGGCATGCGTGTGTCGTTGTTGCTATAAGCATTAATGCCATTATATTGTTTTCAATTCAAAAAGGAATTGAATTGTCATTTTATATTTGCATTGTAAATGCTCTGCTTAATCATAATGACAATGAAGCAAATATTGAGGATATTGAATATAAAATATTTACTTACGTGATACACTAATTCATTCAGAATGGTACAATGTATGACGTTCACAACGTTGGGGGGCTCAACGAACATACATCAAACACACAGTCGTACATAGTCACACGTGCACACATGACAGCAGATGGAAGCAGCAACAGTAGCAGAATTAGCAACCATGGCAGCGCCAATGAATGGCAACTATGAACGATGCTTATTATCCTTGCCACGTCAAATGTACCTTTTAGCTCATAACAAACACCATACAATCATGAAACATCGCTGACTCTGTGATATACCATTTTTACGATTCCTACATAACTTCGTTCTATCACTCCCATCCCTTTCTCACTTTCTTTCTCTCGCGCGCACACACACACAATATGGCATTTATGGACTATTGAGAAGAGTGAAGAACGGTGTACCAAGGAAAACAGTTTTCATTAATTTTCCACTTAAAACTTGAAAGTTGGTCGACGAAAATTAAAACGTCTCCAAAATGAATGAGCTTCAATTATTAAAAACTGAAATGGCATAGTACACACATCATCAGAATTTATGTATGGTTTCAAAATTAATGCGTGTGGGTAGTGAAACGTTGAATTGCGTATTGAAGTGAAATATCATAAAATTCCGTCGAATGCCGATGATGAATAGAGAGAAGCATGGGCACCGAGACAAACCAGGAAGAGAAGAGTGTGTGTTTTGCAAGTGAATAGCGCGAAAGTGGTAAAGAAATGGAGCTTTTATATCACAATTGTTTCTCACATTCTTTTCCATATTCAGATCAGGAAAATTGCGCAAAAATCTCATGAATGCAGATTATATGCCAAAGTGTGCACATGCCACAAAACATGCAGATGCGGTGACATGTATACCCCTGAAATATGAATAGCAAAAAATTTTTATACTGCACGTTGCTTTTTATGGTTTGTCACATTTCGATCAAGCACACACAACTTGAATGGCAACAAGCTTTGTGAGACATTTGATTCCATTTGTTCGCTCATTCAATGGCAAAAACAACGAATGGCACACAATTCAATGGATCATGTTATCAAGTTTTAAAAGTACCTATCACAATCATTCGTTGTTGTTATCGAACACATTCGCTTCGAGCGTTTACATGTTCATCATTCACTGTTCATTTAGGTTAAATCAAAATGCACGCTATTTTTTTCTTCTTCTTTTCTTCTCTTTTTTCAATTTTTTTTCAAAATGTGTTTACACGGGAAGTAAAAAAAACAAAAGGAAAGAAAAAAATGTATATGGTTATTGGGAATTCAATACAAACCGCTGATTATCATTGTTTTTGGAGTTTTCATTTTCCACATCTGAATCGTGATTTTCGTTTGCTTCCTTTTCCTCCGTCATTTTGTCCTCCGTTTTATTCACCCTTGAAAATCTGATGTCGAATTTTGAATATGGATGCTGTTGTTGTGTGGAAATTTGATTTTTGCTTGCGTTTTTTCATTCAACGATTCTCAATTTTGTACCTCACGGCAACAATTACAATTTGCTTCACTAAACACACGTAACCAGTTTGTACACGAATAATGAAAAAAAATGTTCGGTGTATCTCTCAATCGTACTTAATTACTTCAGGTAGTTTTCCTTTCCATCCTAAACAATTAATATCATAATTTCAACATTCACTCGCTTGTTGTTTTGTGTGTCTTTTCGTTTATTCACTCGTTTTCGACTGGACAATTGCGATCCCTTTTTTTCATTTCAATGAAAAAAGGTGTACGATCATAATTCCGTTGACGCACCGATTAATCGCCGAAAATTTGAATAATTATTAATAATTCATTAAAATTTAAATGCATGACACAACCCCTCATAAAACAACCGCACAATTAATTCGAGGCACACCGTTTATTGCTTCATCTGGCAAAGGTCTGCCTCCCAAATGTTCTTGTTCATTTGTAAATGTGTTCGGTCCGTTTTTTGAATGAATTTTTTTTTACGTTTTTCCACTTTTGATACAATTTTTCTTTTCTTCGCCCGTCACTTTTGATTTCTTTCCAACGATTTTTGTTATAATCTGCGAATTTTTCGCAAAAAAAAAACAAATCACACGCAATAACAAAGAAAAAATAAAACTGCGAAACAATTGTAAATGGTGAAATGTCCACTTAACAAATATTTAATGGCACCTAAAGATGTTTTTTTGTTTGCGCCTTTTTATTTTTTATGGTATGAAATAATTTTCGGAGGAACAAAATGTCATTTTCTTTCCTCGAAGCACCCGACCACTTATGCCACAATTGTTGAACGTTTAACAAAAAGATACCTCGGTTTTTGTTCCGTCCTCGCATTGCACGTGAATCGTCGATTGTATTGTTTTAAATATCTTTTTTTTCGCTGTTTCTTTTCTTTTCGCGCTCGGTTGGATTATATTTGTTGTGTACGTCAATACATCAACGGACATATTCCGAAACAAATGAAATAAAAAGAAAAACGAAAAATTGAGAAAAGCATATGGTGCTCGGAAACGATGGCCAACAAACGAGCGGCATTAAACACTTTTAAGGATTTCCAACGACGTCAAAGAGACAAGTAAGCACGCGTCAAGTGTACATTGAACACGTATTAATTTAACACATTGAAAGGTACTTTCGTTTCTAAATCTGATTAAGTTCGGTACTTGACAATGTGAGTGTGTGTGTGTTTGTGTATGATTGGCTTTGGATCTCGTTTCTTTTTCAATGTTTTTTGTCTACTGTGTTTTTTTTTCTCTTCCATACAAACACACACAAAAACAAAAACAACAGAGAGAAAAAAGTTTTCAAAATCAATGTAGGCGCGTTTTCACGCGCCAAATTTTAACAATGAATCGCAATATTATTATGCTCATAAGCAGTGTTTACCTAACAACCTTATAATAAATGGTATTGGCAACGACGGGCCGAGAGAATGGGAGACAAAGACGGAGAATCACAACGGTCGATGGCTAGCATCCGAAGCCACATTATTTAGTATCATTGTAACACAAGCATTGAAACACAATCGCTACGTGTATACATGTTTGCGACAAACGATCATGGTAAAATCAGAAGTAATGACCTTTCATTAACTGACTTATTTATGAATGGAATTTGCGATAAACCTTCTTTATTATTTCCATTCTTCATTATAAGCCCGGTTCTGTCTGAATGCCAATGCTTTGCGGAAGACATTCAAGCATGCTTGAGATTAACTGAAGCCAACCAGCCAAACAACCATCCAATCAACCAGGAAATACTCTCTCTCCTTGATAAAAATACATAAAATACATGCTGGATTAGCACATGGCAACTGATAAAGGCACCGACTGAAATTGATGATAAATTCATCAATTTTAAAGCAATGTGGCTTCAAGTGGCTTTGCTGTGTTCTTTTTACTCTCTCCAAACGTAAGACAGAAGTCAATTTTAATATACGCTGAAGGTCATCGCGCCCACGATAAATAATTAAGTATATTCAATTACGTTCAATCATGTATGATGTACACATCACAAAAAAAACGGTTCATTACACGCCAAAAGCCTTTGCAGGCTCGTAATAAGTGAATATTATGAATTTTTTCCATATTTTTTTATTATTTATCAAAATTGAATGCCTGTCGATGTTTCCCTTCATTCGAATTTCGATTTCAATCAGCTTGTTATTTTGTAATGAGGCATTCCCCTCATTTGTAAAAGTTTATTGAACCACGATTTTGAAATAAAAACACACAATTCTAGACAAAAGCGAATACGCACTCACAACCTACGAAAGCACACATCCGACGATGGATTTATGGCTAAAGTATTTTCAATCAAGATTGAGTTCCAATCACACAAATGGTTGTTGCATTACAAATCTAATATTGACTAACAACAGACCGATGAAACGAAACGAAATGAAGAGAAAAACAACCCATCGACGGTGTATTGATTCAATATAATGCGATATGGCTAATGCGTTCGCATTGAATTTGATGTTCAAATTTAAGCTGTGGAGCACAGCTTCATTACATTATATCGGTCATTACAAGTTCATTTAAGTATATTGGATTTATTGATTTTAGTAATACACACATTCGTTCATTTGATAAGAACCGACAACGAGCCGAATAACTGATCGACACACGTTTAATGATGCTGATCGAAAATATGTATATGGTCGGCGTGGCAAACTTGGACACACAATATAAAATGATATAACACGAAATGAAAATAACCACCATGCATGCAGCAAATGGAACAATAAAATAAAGCGAATAAAATTGCGTTCACACACACACACACACACACACGAAAAACGAATAAAAACAAAACAAATTTCAACAGTAAATAAAAGTAAATACGATTCGAGATATATTGTCGTGCGAATTGGCGATTCGGAATAATATCTGCACGCATGCAATCCATTGAAAATATGGGGGTCTATTATTCAAAAGGAAAAAAAGTACAGGATAATACACATGTGTGTATTATATGGGCAATAGCTTTTGGCTGCTGGCGAAATCTAAGACGGAAGCCTTACTTACTAAGCTCATGTCCACACGCATGTGAGAGAGCGTATGATGTTGTTATTATTATTGATATAGCTACTGGCAATCAGCGGGTGTTTTTATGCCATGTTTTCTAATTTCTTGGCGACTATATACGTTTACGTATTGTTGTGTGTCTATATAAAGTTTGGCCGTACACACCAACCTTTGTTTTAACACTGTTTTTCTTTGTGTCTTTCCTTCATCGTATTAGAGATTAAGTGTGGATATCACCTATATGATAATGACTTTGTAAATAATACGCAGCAAGATAATAATCTAAGTACACATGCTTGGTTCGGTGCTGTGAACTAAGTGTTGTTTTGTTTATCAAACGTTCTTTCTTTTATTGTGGCACATACAATGTTAATATGGGCAATGTGTTGCCTGCCAAATTAAGAATATAATTCAGAAAGCTCTCCATCTCATTTCACATATATTGGATAGGCTTTGTGACATGCATGTTGCTTTGACTTCACATCGTTGGCCCCTCTCTCGGTAAACATATCGTACCTCGCATGAACGAGGTATCAAAACGTAGGTATGAGATGAGAACGTAAACAAGACAACGTTTTATTCTTCTATGTTTCTTCAATTCTTTTTCTCCCTCTTCCTTCTTATTATTTTTGGCTGTTTGCACAAATCGTTTGCACGATTAGATTTTGGATTAAAAGAAAATTGTTCGCTCTAAACAGTGTGTCTGGCGTGTTTATCTCTACTTCTATCGATAAATACATCGTTTCCATTTCTTATTGTGGCGAAAATAACGACGAATAAAATAAAAACCGTTTTCCATAAATTTCGTATGATAAACAAAGTCTCTCTCAGCCATATCTTTTGTTAAGTGAAATCCACTATAAATGGAAATGCCAAAGTGAATATTTTTTTTTAACGACATCCAATCTAAACGATTTCCCACAATTGTTCGTCTCACAAATACACACATCTAGTTTTCTTTGACAGTGAGCGCGAAAGATGTTGTCTAGATTTATATGCTAAATCATTTTTCTCTTTCGCCACTTCGGATATTATTTCAAGAAGGCGATAGAGAGAGACAAAATGAAAAAAAGTTTGTAATCTCTTTTGAATTTGATGTTAAAGTGCCCTCAACATTTGTTTTCCATTAGTTATATGTCCGCCGCATGCACCAAATAACGAAACCAACCAACTTTTCAAATTCAATCAAAACTAAGCAGCCAACATTTATACACATAATTTTCTTTATTTTGTTTCGTTCGCTCGATTCTTCTTTCCTTTCGATTATTACACTCTCACTGCTAGAATGCAAAAATACAGAGAGATCTAAAGTACACCATTCGTAAACAATGTAACGCAGATGCAGAATAACGAAATTGGATGAGCGCAGAAAGAGAGAGACAACAACAATGTAAAGCATCAAACAAAACTTGTGAGCAATATGCACTCGAAAATTGAAACTCATATCCAAATAGACAGACATAGTTAAACGCACACGTTAACTATACACAATGGATAGATAAGTAGAATATATTGAATAGCAAACAGAGTCATTGATTGATCAAAAGCTCAATTTATATGCAAGCGTTGCTCTTCGTACTGGCTATTATCTTCAGCAAACAATTTTCTAGTTTCTTTCATTCGAAGCTCGGTGGAAGCATTTTAATAATGTTCACCGCAGGTAACGTCAGCAAATCACAAAATATATAATCTATTTAAACAATATTCCTAAACACGCTCGATATTAACGTCATCATTCTATCTTTGGTGAACAGACACCGCCATTTCTCTATCTCTATCTTTTCTACATGGTTGTGGTCGCACTCCTGATGATATTGTTGCTTTTCGTTAGTAGTTACATGCCGCCGCTGGCCAAGTCAAAGGAATATACGTCATGAACTTATACATTGTTGCATAATGCACACAGGCATTTAAAAGCATTCGCATCCATTCAAACCAGAGATGCAGAGGTGGATAGAAGTCTGAATATTGTTTTTTTTTTTCATTCTACCAACGGGACATTACTTGCTTACATTTGCAAGATTGTATGACTTGAACTTTCCATCTGTTCATTGTTGCAACACACAAAAAACAATGACAAATGTTGGCCATTGTTCGGAAAAAAGAAGCAATCAAAGAAATGCTTTTGACTTGAAAATATGTATTTTTTTTTATTTTGTGTTTAAATTAGTTGTTGCCAAAGGTCAAAAGTAAATCTGCGATATTGTTTATGTTTCATCGTTTTTCCCCATCATTTAGAAGAAAAGTGTGCAAAAAGAAAAAAAATGATAGATGGATGGCCTTTAAAAGAAATTTTACGCACGCACCAAACTGAGAGAGAAAAAAATGAAATCGAGCAAAAGTGGTTCAGTATTCCAGGCGTAAAAACGAAATTGCACGATGTTCCTTTTCATCAAATGTTATTATGTAAAATCATATCGACATGTTTGAAGCTCGGCAAAAGGCCATATATATCTGTAATTCAGCGCATAATGAAGCGTTTCCTTTGGATTTTCCATGGAGAATTCCTTCGTTTAACCAATAAAAAAAGCACTCATCCAAAAATGCTCAAATGAAAAGAGAAGAAAAACAGTGCGTGAGAGGGAGATGGGGGGAGGAGGATGCGGGCGAAGTGTTGGGTGTGCGGAAAAATGGACTTAACGATATTTTTCTTTGGCATTTTTTATTGATTTCGTTTTCAAGCAAAACGAGAGAGAGAAAGAGTGCGGGTGGGAGTGAGAGAGAGGAAGGTTCAAAGAGGTTTATGTTGATTCGAATTGAATGCGAATTCCGTACGTGATTCTCGTCCAAATGACTCGCTTATAAAAGAGGTAAAACATATATTCACCCCTGACATTATGTTTTTATTAAAATGCAGAGAGAGAGAATGGCTTTATCGGAATATAGGATACAACACACGAAATATTCGTGAACGATGGAATAAGTGCATCCGACAAGTATTTCCGATGCGAATAAATATACGTAAATTATTCAAAATAATTACTTATTAACAGCATATTTCCTTTTATTCCCTTTGCTAGCGATGTGACACTTTTTGCGTCATATGCTTCGAGTTTACCTTTCGAATTTTAATGGTAGATTTTTAGTGCAGCATGTATATTCATTTGCTTATTTCATCTCTGTTAGATAGACGTACGTCGTATGGGTTCATTTTTTAATGCATCTTGTTTGATCCTATGCTTTCAAGTTCAACAACAGATAACATGTTATCTTTGTCATCGAATTTCATCAGCGAATGCTTTTAAGACTAATCAAAATTTGAAAGATTTCATCTCATGAAAAGAGCAACAGTAAAAGCCTTGCAACAGCAAAAGAAAATTCTTCCCTTTGAAAATGAACAACAACAAAAAAAAACGAACTGGCAAAAAGTCATTCATTCTCTTGGCGTGCGCCTAGACATTTCATTAATATATTACGTGAATTGGCTTTTCGAACGACAGAACTTTGATTAAATGCTCTGCCCGTCCGAATGGTTTAAATGGAATTCTCCAAAAAAAGTGCTTCGTAAATTTTATTCACACTATTTTCGTGAAGAACGTCATAGTCGCATAGTGTGATGTTATGTAGTGTCGGTGACTTTCATAATTCTTGATATTTTAATACATTCCCTGTCAACAGCATAGCTTCAACAATCACGCGTCTGTCATTGTTGTTGCTTTAGTTGGTGAAGTGATTGGTCGGACATTTTCTGGATTTAATGCTCATTTTTTATTAATAACGAGACAGTGTTTCGTATAATCTTGATTCATTACATGTTCATGTTCAATCTAATCCATGATTATGTTCGATGTGGACACGAATCATAATTAATATCAAAATTGGAGCAACCTGACACGATAGACCTGTGATTTGATTCGAATTGTCTGGCACACGAAGTAAATAAACATTAACGGAAAAATCCATGTACAAATTTCATACAAATATTTGCCGTGGATTGTGTTCTCATTCTCTCTTCCCGTATTGCCAATCGAATCATCGAAAAAATTATAAACAACAACAACAGCAATAGCAGCAGGCAGCAGCAACACACACTTTGAGTGGCATACGATAGGCAACCAGCAGCAGCCCATTCAAGCGGAAATATTGACTTTCAATGGAAACGAACAAACAAACAAAAGAGTAGAGGAAAAAAAACTTTGTTGCCCATTTTATAAACAGTTCAGCCATTCCGTCGGACCATTCAAAACTTGTTAATTGCAAAGTAATCAAATTGCTAATCAACCGATAAAAAAACAAACGAACTTTATTTCCATCAATAATGACGGCCGGTATGTTGTGTCGCACTGGTGATGGTGATGATGACCTTAGGCGACTAAAACTGGAACAGTTCTGAAATGTTAAATACATAAATTTTTGAAGTTGGCCCGAAAACTTTGTTCTATGTTCATAATCCATACATTTTATAAAATATTCACCGATTCACTGAATTTCCAACAAATAATGCATAATCACATCGATTGATTGGAAGGAAATTGCCAAAACAACCAACGAAATGTTTAAGAATCGAAATGTGCGCTGAATAAAAGTGGGGAGTACCCTCCCTCAGTGACATAAAATAGCGATATACGTGCGCTGAATTGTGTGACCGACAGCGACATCTGGTATCTGTAAACCGATTATGGTGCAATTGATGTTGAAATGTCAAACACTTTGCTAGTACACACAGTGATTTTCAAACAACAAAAGTGCTTTCGTTCACATTTCACGGCATACCAATAAAGGTTTTTTTCTACAAATTCCGGCAATTTATCAAAATTAACATTGTCATAAACAAATAAACGGCGTTATAAAAAGCGATAACAATTGACCGGCTTGATACTTATCACGTACAATCGCATATTCATTCGGAATTGAATCGAGTTGCATTCATTTTTTTTTTGCCACACACATACGAAACATCTAGAAATGTCGCACACAATTTTATTGGTACAGCCTGGCGCTCGGCCTGAAACACGCACCTATTCAGATTATGAAAGTGTCAATGAAGCACTGGAAGGTGTTTGCAAAATTTACGAAGAACATTTGAAGCGACGAAACCCAAACACACCAACAATCACCTATGACATCAGTCAGCTGTTCGATTTTTTGGATCAGGTACGCATATGAACCAAATAAATCTATAAAGTTTCGGGTTTTTGTTTATTTAATGCATATTTTTTGGGGGTACTTACAGTTAGCTGATTTAAGTTGCTTGGTTTATCAAAAGTCAACCAATACCTACGCACCGTACAACAAAGAATGGATAAAAGAAAAAATTTATGTATTGCTCCGGCAAGCGGCAGGCACCACAGACGAACCATCCGGATCGGCTGCCCATTAAAAGTTCAAAAACCTTCCAAAAACACATGTTTTTTTTTCGCTCTTATTGTTTGAAAGAAAACATCTTTTTTGAAGCTGCGTGAATCATTAGCAATCATTTTATTTTATTACCCAATGTCAATTTCATTTGGCATATACAGATGTATCAGATCTTTTTTTTATCACATTTTGTTTATGATTTCACCGATGAACAATAAGAAAAATAACAACAATTCATACAATATCATCTAAAGAGAATAAAAAGAAAACCAGACCGAAATGTTATTTAGAACATTGACGCGTCAGAAACATTAATTATAAGATTAATGATATTATATACTTTGTGTAATATCGAAAGGAAAAGTACGAAAAAATATACATTTCATTACAGTATCATTTAACTCTCATACGGTTTATTAGCTCTTGTATTCCCATAGCGTAAGCCAAATGTAGCCATAGACTTTTCCTTTTCGAGTTTATCTAAGATTTAGCGGGTGATTTTGAGTGTGCAAAATTCACAACAAAACTAAAGTTTTTTTGCGACTGAAAAATATAAAATTAAATAAATAAATACAAAACTTAACGATTTATTATAAATGAAAGAGAAATGATTTAATAAAAGAAGTATTTCGTGACAAAGAATCGATTGGTTTGAACCTTCATTTTGGCATAGCAATGTGTTGGGGTTTCGAACGGAATGGAATGAGGCAAAATCACCTCTTTTGGAAGTGAATCATTTTGTAACTGGAAACTCCTAATATATGCATCACGAATAGACGTGAAAGGTTGGATATCAATCATTGATATGTATTCTGGTATCAATAGAAATAAAACACGAACATTTCTTATAAAATAAGCAGAATAAACTGTTTAAAATTTATTATTTGTTTGAAAAAAAAATGGATATACAATTCTGTATATTCTCTAAAAATGTCCTTATGTGTACAGCATTAATGTTTGACCTTTTGTCGTGGATTTTCCGATTCCATTTCGTATTCGATTTCGACGTGTCTCTTCTTCTTCAGCTGTTTCGGTTTCTTGACTGTTGGTTTCTTCGGCACACGTTTGCTAATATCCTATTAGCGAAAAAGAACGAAAAATAGTAAAAAATGTGGTGAACATCTTCAAAAGTGAGTCTTACCTCGATATCATCATCGTCTGATTCAAAGTCGCTGGGTACCTCGACTTGTTGTGCGTCTCCAGACTCGCTTTCCGCGTCTGACATATCAAAATCGCTATCACTATCGTCGTCTTCATCGGATGGAGCCTCCACAAACTCTTCGGTGAGTTCGAGTTGTGATTTTTGCCGTGATCCCGACACATGTTCCGTTTCAGTTTCCATTTCCAATTCTTCTTCTTCATCTTCGACCTCACTTTCATCCTCCTCTTCGACTTGCTCCTCTTCCAGTGCTTTGTTGAACACTTTCTGTGGGAAATTGTAGATATCTTGATAGGTGCCTTTCTTCAAACGTTCCAACAATTGTTTCTCAATGGCTGAATCCAATTTGGCGGCAACCAATGCTTTTTCTTCACGCCGTCTCTCGCGACGCTCAATCTTCGTTTGAACCGGCACCAATAGTTTCTGACGCCGTAATTTCAATTTACGCATCCGAATCAAGTATTGTGTAATTTTAATGAAACGTTGTTTACATTTTTGCCGAACATAATTGTCCCAAAACACTAGATTTTCGTTAATTTGATAAATTGCCTTTTCAAAATTACGCGATAGTTTCACTTTTTCCCAGAGTTTCGATGGAAAATGGGATCGTTCGGCAGTTTTCATATACAAATATATAATACCTTTCTCTTCACGAACCGTAGCATATTGACTGTTTGCCAATGGGCATGATACACGCGTACACAAACCCGTCAAATTATACTCGTGCCGACAGAAATTCCGGGTATCCGTTCTAAAGAGAGAAATAATGAAAATTATGTGTAAAACATTGTTATTTCCCCTTGAAATCGCGACTGGACTTACTTGACTTTGTGCGAACAAAACGATTTATTGATAATGCTCCAAACAACCTGTCGGTAAACAAATCGAAATTAATCAGATTTTTTCGATAGAAATTACAACATTTTCATTTATACTTACATCGTCGTTCTGCATTTTTGTGAAATTTCTTTATAAACTAACTGTAAACCGAAAAATTTATAGAAAATATGAAGTTTTTTTTCCGTGTGAATAATGTATCTACTTTCAAATGCACGTGTTGAAAGTGTAGTGACAGACATTGACACAATGGATCGTATTGTGTGTACTATGAATGTTTCTTTCGTTCTGACAGTTGAAATCTAGTACGTTAATCTGCTACATTTTGTTAATATTGACATCGATTTCAAATTGTCTGTCGTGTTGAATTTGCATATAAAGACAAACAATTGCACTGAAAATAACTAAAAATACATTGTGATTTCAAGTAGTGAAAAATGTCACGTTATTTGTGCGAATTTGAAGTGTTTGGCCGTGTGCAAGGTGTACTTTTTCGAAAATATACAAAACAACAAGCCGATTCGCTCCATTTAACCGGTTGGTGCATGAATACAAGAGATGATACTGTAAAAGGTGAAATCGAAGGACCCGAAGACAAAATCAATGTGATGAAACAATGGTTGGAAAAGACCGGCAGCCCATCATCGAATATCACCAAAGCCGTTTTCTCGTCGCTCAAAACAGTCGAATCGCCGGTTTATCAGAACTTTGTCATCCGCAGATGAACAAAAAATATTCAGATACTTTGAATATGCAAAATTGAACAAAATATTGTGTGAATTGAAAAGAAAAATGAAATAGAAATAGAAAAGAAAATAGTATTAAAAGCAAAGAAAAATAGTAGTTTTCTTTCATTTGGCTTCAGTTTATTTCATTTAACATGATTTTCAGTAAACAAAAATTGTGCGATTCTATGACAACAAACAAAGCGGCGACAAATCTATGACAACAGATCAAACATTATGTAGTACCAACTGATATCGGAGGTGTGAATATGTTTACCGTTACTAAATATACACTCACCAATGGCCAATCAGTTTAGATACATCATTATCGCAACAAGTTGAATGTAATGCAACAAAAAGTAACACCGTCCATGTTTTTTTGTTTCACTCACAAAGCGACAGCATTTTGGTGCAAATGCACGCATTTTTTACAAATCGACATTTTTGCTGTTGTTAGTTTCGAATCGAATTGAATATTTTTGAAAATTTATTTCATTCACATTTTATACGTATATTCCATTGTAATTGTCAAATTTTATGCAAAATGACCACCGAAGCAATTAATATCATAAAAAGCATTCTAAATGTACGATGTCGAGAAGGCGCAACGATTGCCGACATTGAAAGTAAGTCATTGCATACAACCGCCGGTGGTGGTATGTGGGTTTTAAAACATTTCCAAACAAATTTCTATTTTGGTTGAATAGGTGATTACATCGAAATAGTTGGGAAACCATTGCCGAACGTATACAAGTATTTAAATAGCATCGACAGCGTTTACTGTATCGATAGTTCAGATGGTGAACCAAAATGGTATGTGGAAAGTGAAAACATGGAACACATCAAAAAATTCATATTTGAGCAAAAACCAAACCAAAAACCATTACAACCAAAACCGAGTCGACCACAAAAAGCGTTGAGTTGTTCTATCGTCAAACCGAACGACTGCTTTTTCAAAGATAATATCGTTTACAGACACATGCGGTAAATTGAGTACAAGGCAATGTGCGCAAAATGTTGTTGGAATATATATTTTTCGTTGTTGTTGTAATAAAAATGAACTGAATTCAACCGCCGAAAACCATTTTAAGTGGAAAATTTTGAGACAAAAAAAAAACAATTTTGCATACATTCCACACAGTCATTGTGCACATGCTGGCTGTTGTTTTTTCAACTGTTTGTATGCACAGTACAATATTTTTTAATTAATGACACATTTCATTTCATTCAAATAGCAAATACAAACCGTACCAAAACCAACCGCAGGAAGATTACAACAACAATCACATTGAAAAGTACAATCATGTACCGGTACAAACAATTTCAAATCCTCCGCAACCCACACTACACGCACAGTTTGTTGGAGACGATTTTTTCCGTTTGCTATCGTGTTGTACAACCGATTACATTAACAATCGTAGTATGTGTTTTTTTTTCTATTTATTTTTTTCCTCTTGAATTTAACTGATAATTCCATTCATTGTAATTGATGAATATCTGATGTATGTGTGTAATCTAATTTCGATATCACATGACAACCGAATGTTTACCACATTTGCACAATCACCTGTTTATTCACATTTCATTAAATTTCGAACAGAAAGCGGAGTTCAGCATGTTGGCTTATGCGTTTCTGGACTAAGCATTCAGGCTGCAGCTAAGCTCATCGAATGCACGAAACACTTAAAAGCAACGCGATTGATAATAAACGTCGGTTCGATTGATATTCTACACGGTCATGATTTGGTTCAAATGTGCTCGGATTTTGAGAATTTAATAGCAGTGTGCGAAAAACGAGGACTTAACCCAATCATAACCACACTGGCACCGTTGGCAAACACCGCCCATACACATGAGATGGTCGACAAATTGCGTAAATTCAATGTGTTTGTAATGGAAAAGTATTTTATGCAATACGAAATAATCGATATTTGGTCGAAAATGACAAATGCCCGCGGCGTGACCAATTTTGCTTACTTTCAATCGTAAGGATGGCATATTAAAATATTTAATTTGTTTTTCTTCATGCGAACCTTGCATGGGGCGGGCGTTATGTGAATTTAATTTTCTTCCATTCCTTTTTCAGCGATTCATATTATGTGAGTGGGAGTAATCGCCCACACGTGCTATGGAATCAAACCGGTCGCACAATGGTTCGAAACTACATCAAACAATCCTTAAGCAAGTTTTTAAAAATACACATGAATAGCTTGCAAATCGATGCATAAAGCAATCGATTTTTATTTTATCTCTATGAGATTTTTTGATAACCTAAACGGTTATGTAAACAGCAGACGTTTTTTGTTCGATTTGATATCTATATTATTCTGAAGTTTTGTCCTGTGCACTTGACGAAAACTACAAACTACTTTTGAAATGAAAAAAAAAAAAATTATAAAAATGTAATGTTATTTTACGAGACTTACAAAATTGACTATAAATATTGAGCTGGCATTGCAATTGTGTTGTATCCAGAATGCTGTACCTAGATTTTAAGTTAATCTTTTTTGTATTATTTGAGCTAAACCATTAATCGCTTGGTTACCTGTATTGAAAATAAAATTGAACTAAACCACAAGAAAAAAAACCCGGTGTGTGTTTTTTTATTAAATTCATGCAAATTTATTTCTGAAATAAAAATTGATGACAAATTCTAGTTTTTTTTTTCTCATTTGAACATATTCATTTCTTGGTTAAAATAAAAACAAAAATGATGACCGAGAGTGTCACTTGGCTAAATGAAAAAAAAAAATATATATGTTGAAAAAGTTGCCTCAGTTGCACAACGATTCGATACTTTCCGTTGTGCCAAACGAAAAATATTCGAATTAATAATATAGAGTAAGTAAAAGATTTAAAATATTTTTACATATTTTCTTATAAGCTAAAAATATGGGCGTTTTTTTCATTTCAGTTGTATTTTCTTTTTATTGTATTTTCCTTAATCTTTTTCAATATTGAATTTTTTTTGCATTTTTTCTGTTATTAAGTTTCTTTACTTAAATCCAATCAGAATATACGCATATTCATTCAAATAAATATATTCAATTGTAGTTCTTCAATACCTAAATACATCTTTATAAAAATGACTTAAAAAATTCTGTTACAAAAAAAATCTGATTTTTTTTTTTACTTTTCTTACTTTGATTTCTTTTTCATATTTCTTCTTATTCAAATGACGAGCTCCATTTTCATTTTGTTAATTTTTTGGATAAAATCATCTTTTTTCTCTTTTTTATTAATATTATTATTATTATTGTTTTCTTTTTCTCTTGCCAAATTGTCTTATATTCTTTTCTTTTGCTGCTGCATTACTCGAGTAGAATGAACAAATAAAATTCTGTTTAATTTTTCTTTTAAGTCGGATTTGTTTATGTGGTAAATATATGTTTTTTT
This sequence comes from Contarinia nasturtii, assembly GCF_009176525.2. NCBI lineage: Eukaryota > Metazoa > Arthropoda > Insecta > Diptera > Cecidomyiidae > Contarinia > Contarinia nasturtii. The sequence goes on along the minus strand of NW_022200178.1, from coordinate 843,768 downwards.
AAACGATATTAGTATGCGCTATATATTGTACCTATTTTTATGAGCTATATGTAAATATTAAAGATAGATTTGATTTTTTTAAAAACTTGTTTGTTTTGTTTGTTTTTTATTTTTGCGCGAATTGAAAAGAGATCAATATGTTCTGCAACTTTTTAAGTGACACAATATACACTTAACGATTTTTTTCTTCTTTCTTTATTATACGCAACATTGCATTGCAATTCGGTTCTTTTTTGTTAAGTTTCTCAAGTAAATAAAAAAATAGCTTTGAAATGTAAAAGAAATTAGCGATTTTTTTTGGCAGATTTAAAAGACTTTTTATTATATTGCCATTAGAAAAAAAATTATATAAATTAAAAAAAAGAAAAATCGTTCGAGGATAGGAACATTATCCTAGGCTACGATATCAATCGTGGAGACCAACGAAAAGAAGCGTTAATTTTGTTAATAATTCTAAAAAAAATATTGGTTTGACTTGTAATTTCATTTGACACGATGTTTAGCGTTTGTTATGTGTTTTATGTATGGCAAATCGTTTGTCGTTTACACACATTCTGAGTAATCTGCTATTTAAAAAAAAAATGAAAAAATATTGGCTTAAAGAAATGACCTTCTGGAATTTTGACAGTTTTTTCTTTCAAAGATCATCCACAAAAAAATTATCAACGGTGTGGAGCTGGCGATCAGAATTGATACAATTTATGTACAATTTATGAGAAAATGTTTATTCTATGTTATTGTACATATTTAATCACACTTTGAGCGAAATGTTGCTAGCTTCCAAAATGGCGCTTTCTCAACAATATTACTATTTGTTTCGGCTCTGGCTCCTGTCTTATTGATTCTAGTTCTTGTCTGTGTTTTCTTTTAAATGTTTAGAGAGTTACAATAGTTATCTATTTATTTATGGCCTTATTTCCTCGTTTTTCTGTTTGTGCTTCATTTCATTAAATTTTCGGTGCTTCCTAGAATTCTAAAAACCAATCGTTGTTTTATGCGATGTGGCGACACTTATCGATTGCGTCAAATTGTAGCAAATAAAATTAAATCATAAATAGCATTTTTATTGCAGTTTCCATTTTAATGCCACCACACATTGGTGAACATCTCAATCATCATCGTTGCCGATGATATAAACAAACTAAAAATAATCGCAAACATTTTTTTCTCTTCACTATAAAATTTCGAAAGTTTCGAGCACGAATGAATTGACTCTTGAAAATGTGTGAGTGCTATTTATGTTAAAAAAAGAGAGAAAGATAGAAAAAAAAAGTGTACGATGGTGCTTTTCACTGAGTTTTTGACACGATACGATATATTAAGTCATTGAACGTTCGATTTAGAATATGCGGCCACGCGCGCAGAAATCATTTCCGAGAGAAATACACACATTCCGTATATATATAAATTATATGATGAAAAATAAATGACAATTAATTTTTTTAAAAAAATACACACACACACACTAACGCATCATTACACTTGGTTATTTCTTTCATGATTTTGAATTCGAACATGTGACTTTGATTGAAAGCGATTAAAAAAAAAATGTTTCATCTCGATAAAAAAAACGAATGGCCACGTTATCTAGTACTCAAACTTATTTATACAATTCCATTCAAAATCACTGAGTAGATCGCATATGAAAGTCAAATTAATATCATCTTTGAAGCTATTAAAAACCGAAATTGTCACTTGTGCAGCATCTGTTCCGTTTATAATACTTAAATGTTATTAAAATGAAATTTTTGAAGCTTACTACAACATTGCGTTAGACGCCGTTTCATTTTTGTGTTGAAGTGCCGCTTTGAAAGAACATTTTCTATTTTTACAAAATCCAATGAAATCCGCAAAAGATAATTGAACATTTATATTTTTATGTTCGATTGATCCTCCGTTAAGTTGCAAATAATTGTTCCGTGGGAAGAGAAGAGCATGCAGCTGAAGATCATGACGTCGTGTGGGTATATTATTGTTTCAAAGACAGACAAATCTAGAGTGTGCTTGTTTGTTGTTTTGTTTTTTTTTTTTTGTTACGATGAATTTCAAATTACTTATTGCATCACAATGGTGTGGCTGGGATTATGTGCTTCGATCCACTTCAGTGCTGCGGCTGATCTTTCACCAACCGATATATGTGATGTTGGGCGCCACAATTCGAATTCGCCACCTCAAACACATACGCAATGCACAGTAGCGTCTCATTGGTTTCTCGATTCGATACGACCTACATTCAAAAATACAAAATTGTTTTTTGTTTAGTTTTAGTTATTGATTTGTAATTAATTAAACGACAAGCGTCTACTGAGCGTGGGAGTGTGCTCACCTGTAATATTGTGAAGTTTTCAAGAACACTGTTCATCATGTATCGTTCGGGCAAACCCTTGAGCTTTTGAATGAAATTGATCATGTACTCGCACATTGGTGATCTTTGAATGCGATAAATAAACCTTGAACTTTCCAAGCGCGAATACTCCGTTTCCACCTTTTCCACCACCTGTTTACCAAACGAGCACACTTTTGTTGAACATGTTATCACAATGTTCTCATTGCTTTCGTATCTGTTTGAGGAGAAACAAAGACGGTGATTAATTTTCGATCATCGGCACATTTCAAGAGATACCGAAAGTGCGAAGCAAAACAAATACGTACTGGCTGGTGACAGCATAGAATGCTCCCGCTTCATCTGTAATATTTGTGTTCAAGTCTGCCCAGCATTTTACCAAATAAAATGCATTCTGTGGTCCTCTTTCGTACAATTCCTTCAAACCACCCGATTTTTCTGGGAACTTATCGCTGATTTCCTTTATGTTCACCGACTATTTAATCCAAAGCAAAAATTAAAAAAAAAAAATGAAAATTAGCATTCAAATCATTGTGACATTAAAAATAGTTGATTTTTACCTCGAGCAATGGATCTGAGTATGATGTTTTGCCATTGATGTGAACAAAGAGATGACGATACTGTAAAACAAATTCCAATTAGAAAACGGTACTTTCAATCGAATTTAAAGGTGGTGCTTACCACATCTTCTCGTTGAACTTCCATGAATGCGGAGAATTCTAATAGACGAAATTTGCTTGTGGCGATAGCTCGTCCTTCCCATGACGCCTGAGCTGATGGATGTCCAGCATCGATTTCGCCTGATATTGCTGTGGCCGGTTTACCTCCATATGGCTGTTGTGAGAATGGCTTAATGCTATCGAAAATAATCGAAGATCATAATATTAGATAAAAAAATCATTTCATCATAAGAATCAATCGAACTTACTCTTGTGAAGTGCTTGGTTGGAGACCCGGTTGCCAGAATTGCTGTAAACAAATGGAATGTTTTTCGTCAGCAAAAATTGACAATAACGAGAAAAAAAATGGTTTATGTAATGCGATAACGTGTATAAAACCTACCACTTTGAGTTTGGCTTGAATCTCTCGCAATTTTCGTCTGGCCAACACTTGTATATGTGAGCTCACTTGTTTTCTGGTTCTTGTTTTGCCCGTTCTCAGTTTGATGTATCGTGCTATAAGCTCATTTCGGCCTGTGAAAATAAATGATAAATTGTTTGTCTTTAAATTCGTTTTATTTGGTTAAAGTGTCTTATCCAAACAAATGCATTTGTTTGCATTATAAATGGCATTTATTTAAAATGTACATTTCAGCGAAATTGATTACGTTTCTGCCATGCCATGCGTGATCGTGATTTGAAGTATTTTTTACTCGATAAAAGAGTATGTCAGGTATTAATCATGCAAATACAATCATTTGCGACTCATTTGAAGCGAATCGAATTTTTCATTTTCACTTACCATACATTTTTCCTTCGTCGGAAAGGATGATTTTTCTTCGGCCGCATGGTGGATAAATGGCGAGAGCTTCTTGAAAACTTTGTTCAATGTCTGGACTCCAGACACCTTCAGCATCGGCCGACGACAAATCTTTGTCGTCGTCGCTCATATCGCCCACATCTAGATGTTTATCCACCCCCAGGAGATCAACTGATCCCAAAGGACCAGCTCCTCCGCCAACTGGTGTCCACGGCGAAGTAATGTTGGCGGTTCCAATTAAACTGTCTGTAAAATACGAAGAAAAAACAAAACGAACAAACAAATTATTGAAAAGCATATGAAATGGTCGTATGCATATGGAATCGTTGCAATATCCGTATAGTTAGTGTGCCAAAATGAAATGAATCGTTTGATTTATATTATGAAATGATACATTCGAGCAATTGCAACAATTTTTTTAATGGCATTAAGGAAACCACAGCCGGGCACATTTACAGCGCATTTTGATGAATGTTTAACATTTGTTCCATATTTTGTCGTTGTATTGTTTGTTGATTGTTTTCGTTATTTCTTTTTTTTGTCGGTCGATACTTGTGAAAAGCAGAAGAAAGAAAAATACAACAACTTCATGGATTTCATGTGAAAAATTCGAATTCAGATGAATTGGATTGGGAAGAGAGAGAGAGCGAGAGAGATCGAAATAGAATTGAATTTGAAGACGAATGGAAATATTATTGCAGATTCATTGAAATCCAAAACTCGCCAACTCGGAGCACTTGAAACCAAACGGAGAGAGAGAGAGAGAGTATGTGTGTAACAACAATCGAAATGTTAGCGCAATAATGAATTATAATAACATCTTGAAATTCATAAAATGCATCGTTGAAATTGCACACCAAATAAAAGTAACAATAACAACAACAATAAAATGAAATTCTAAACAAACCAATAATTTCAATAGAATGCAACAAACGAAATGAAATAAATTTTATGCACACACCAAATTGAAGCGCGATGTGCTCTCGCGTTTGCACCATGCGCGCTCACCAACCGGAGAGTATATTAGGAGAGAAAGGAAAAGCAATCGGATGAAAAGTGATTTGAAATAGAAGAGAGATAGACAGAAAGACAGAGAAGACAGAGAAAAAAAGAGTGGCGATGAATGAAAAAAAAGCACAACACAAAATAAATAAATGTGTGCAATTACCACAAAAAAATACTAAAAACAGCAGTAAAAAAACAAACAATAAATAACTAGGAAATTCTCGACTCTTATTTTTCGCTTATTTTTTCGCTATTTTTCTTCTTTTTTTTATATAAAATAGTGTGGATTGAGTATTCTAGATAGTTGCGCTTTCGGTTCTATCTCTAACTGAGCATGTTCTCTGTTGTTGTGTTTTTGTTCTTTTTCTCGATTAACAAGCGCTGCATTTTCTGGAAATCACAACAACAATGAGATTTGTAATAACAAAGAAGCAATTATGTAATGATCAAATTCGACCGCATCAATCTGCAATCACAAAACGCCGTAATAATAATTTTCCATCCGCTTAGACAAAGAGTGCAAAGTGAAGAGAAGAGTGAGAGAGTGATGGAGAGAGAGAGAGAGAGAGAGAACCAACAATAATAATAACAACAACAACAATAATAGCAACATATATAACTTGAGAGAAAGAAAACAATAAACAAGCAAGAAGAAGAAGAAGCAACGAAAAAAAAGGGAACCCAGAAGAAAATAAACATGACATGGGCAGCTCGCAACTCTGAAGAACTGCACGAACAACACAGCAAAGAGCAACAAAAGAAAATCATATATACACAAACATGCATAAACGATTTTTACAAGATTACGGTGTAAATGCGCGCATAAATGCAATTGTATTTGATTTTTTCGGTTTTAAGAGTGGAAACCATTAGTACACTTCTCTTTTCTATGGTTCTTTTACGGTTGTTGCTGCTGTTACTGCTGTTTTGTTGTTGTTGTTGTTATTTTGATTGTGTATATGCTTATTTTGTTGTTGTTGTTATAATTCTGTGTTTGCTGTAGCCCACTTGCACTCGTAAACTTTAGCCATTGGCACTGGTAAACATAAGACACATATCACACAAGAAAATAAAACGAGCGTAATAAGAACTAGAAACTTGAAAGAAAGATAGAAAGGAAGGAGAAGTGCTCGTATGCAGCGCTCGTACAAAAGACAACATACACGCGAATGGAAAAAGAAGAGGCCAATCAAGCAAAATGAAGTTTTACACAGAAAAAAAAACCCGAACGAATGAAACACGCATTCAGAGGAAAAAAAACTATATAGAGAGGGCGCAGCGGAGTGAAAGAGTAGGAATGATCGAGAATCGTATGTATACGAAGCAATCAACGCGTTCGCTCGCCTCGGTGTGTGTGTGTGTGTGAAGAAATTCATATTCTTTTATGCTGTCGCTGACTCATACAGGTGTTTTATTGATATACGGAGTTGAATTGATTTTTCTTTCTTTATGTTTACTTTTTACTGGCACCCAGAGGCTAAAGAATAATCGACGAATTGTCAAAAAAAATGTTTTGCCCCTTTTTTACAAAACATATGAACTTTTTGATTATTTAACCAAATGATTTCATCGCACACTACACATGATTGGAGCTCTCGAGAGAATGTGCAAAAAAAAAAAATCGGAAACCACTTAGTTTTTTTCTCTATTCAGGGGAAATTTCCAGCGATGAAATGGGCATTAAATTGAACGATCAATCGCACTGTTTCACTGCTAAAAACGATCATTTCATTCGACTTAACACTATAATTGATTAACTTATTATTATAATTTCGGATATTTTTTTTTGTCTCATCGGTTGATTTTTGAGTTTCGCTACCTTTTCGTAAATTCAGCGCGGTCGCTGTTAATTTCGGATCCGAAGGATGCGACATTCGCTCTTTGTGATTCATATATGATATTTTATGTTATTTTTTTCGTCGTCGGTGAAACTTTCAAAAAGTTGTGAACTGATTGTTGTTGTTGTTCTTTTTGTGTGTATTTGTCAATGGACTTTCAATTAGAGTTCCATACACGCACCAAATATTACATTCACTCACGATAAATGTAAGTTGCCGCGCAATCGATGCCAAGTAAAGAAAATAAGTTGTAAGTGTTTCGAGTTCAACACGAAAATGATATAATGAATACACTGAACACTCTGGCAGAAGCAGAGCAGCAGCAGCACACAAAAAAATGCTTCAAAATTATCAAATTGATGTTTTTCGCCAGCGAAATCAGAACGAAAACGCAAACACGCGCAAAATTTTGGTTAACTTGAAATCGTCGTATTTTTTTGTGAAATTATATATATATAATCTTTTTTTTTTGTTTCAAGAACCGAAAATCGTGAACCGAATAATTAATATAAAATCAAATTAAAAACGACAAATTAAACGGCTAAAATGAACACGAAAGAAAAGTGTAATAAATGAAACGAACGAAAAAAAAAATAATATAAATATAATTAAATGGTCACAGAACCAATATGTATTACACACAGGTTACACAGCACAACACTTATTGTATAATAAATCTGTCGTATTGTCCGTATTGTCCGTTATTACCAACATTCGAAAGATGAATTGAACGATATTCTGTGGTATATTTTTATTCACATACGGAATGGTTGGTGCCGTGTGCATAAACACATATGTAACCATAATGTGTATGACTGTATTTTCGTGTGTGCTTCAATCGTCGTACGTCGAAGTAATAGGCGAACGCGATTGGTGTGTATGGTCAACCCGTGTACGAGCGACAGAGATCGAAAATGAAATGGCATGAAACGAATACAACAAAAGCAGAAAAAGAAGGATTGAATGAATAGTAATGAAACGAAACGAGAACCAGTCATAATCATGAAATAAACAACATACGAACCAATATAACATGTACGTTTTCAGTTCGAACGTGCTTATACACGTATTTGGATCGTGAAAATATCGGTATAGTGAAAACATACACCACCAAATGAATTACATTTACATTCGGCAGAGAAAAAAAAGGTACATAACAATAACGAGGAAGAGAGAGAGAGAGGAGAGAGAATACGAAGTGAAAAACACACAACGTTTAATCGAATGTATGGGCCAACGTTGTTTTGCTATCTTCTTCTAACCCAATGCCAATGATATTGTGTTCGCTTTTAATCGAATGGACGATCGCACAACTCGTATGCTCAATATCTCTTTCCCGATCTGTTTCTCTCTCCCTCGAGCGTATGCACACGATTGATGTGTGTGTGTGTGTGTGTGTGTGTGCGCCTGCTGTCGTTACTCACAAAACTATCGATATGTGTATAGGTGAAAACGCTCGGTGCGATGCCTATGCATTCGTGCAAATGTGTAGTTCGCTATAATGTTGTCGTCGATTTTGGTGAATGATGATGAATATAATGGAACGTAAAGCGTGTTCTGCCGTTGTATTTTCAAATTCAATGTAAATACGTATGGATGTATGCATAGAGAAAGAACCCTTTTGACCGTTTTATTTTATATTCATTCTCTCTTTGCTCGCTATAATTTGTTCTTATGTAGTTGGTTAATTCGTTGCTGCGATGTGTTCGTTTTACCTTAACCTTTTTTTTCGCTGTAAATCGCATTCAAAGAACAACTAAGCGATTCTCGCGAAACAACAACAACAAAAACAACAATACGACATATAGGTGCGATCGCGTTGAATTGAAAACAACCTGAATTGTATTGATATAAATCGAGCGCGCGAACTTCATCTGCACGGTTTCTACATAAGCAAAGTCAATGATCACAGATACAAAATGCATTCGATCGATCTTCTTCTTCTTCTTTTTCGTTTTGTTTTCAGAATGAGCCAAGATCATTTGTTTTGCATCACACAAGATCTATTGTTTGGTCTATTATCTTTTATGTCGAGGTTTTTCCATTGAATGTTTTAATGCAACAATATATGAGATTTTGCATTGAAGCTCAAATTTGACTCCAAAAAAACGTAAAAATAAAAAACAACCGCAATGTAGGAGAAAAGAATCGAAAATGAATTGTGTGCCAGATCATATTACGGCCGATTCCAAAATCACACTGTCACATCATCATCTCCGATTTCATGGTGCGCTTACGAAAGAAAAAGTTAACAGCAACAACAACAATGACTGCAACATTTAATGATTCTCAAATGTACATCAGTTTGTAATTTGCTGACTGTCACCGAAATTCAATGCTCAATTCTCGCGATTTTTTTGGCTGTTTTTTCTCTCTTTCTCAATCTCCCCCTTCTCCTTTCTTTCTTGACTTTTGTTTACTTCGGCTTTATATACAAATAAATTACACATTTATTTACCTCAATCGACGTTTATTTCTTTGTCGTATTTTATTTCGTTTCCCGTTCGAATGTTTGGTTAGAAGTGATGTATTTTCAATTTTATATTTCGCTTTATTTTCATTTATGTATATAAACAATGAATCCCACTTTCGTATGGCAATGATCGCGCACTGCAATAGCCAAGCCATAATACGACGAAAGTAGTAAGGAATAAGATAATAAATAAATAGATTGTATGAGTGCAGCAAAAGTCTGGTTGAGCCACATAAAGCAATGGATGTTGAACAGAATAAATGAAAGAAAATGAAGAGATGGAGAAAGAGAAGAAGAAGAAGAAAAAATAGCGGCCGTACCAATTAAATAAAATAAAACGTGAAATAAAGAGACACAACACCAAATGAACATCAGCAGCCGCAGTACCAGTAGCACTAAGCAATAACAAACAGGCTCAAATACAAGCCCAACAAAATGTGCGCTGCACACACAGCCAGCGAGGGAAAGAGAGATAGAGAGAGAAGAACAAAACACCATTCGAACCGATCCTATTTTACTTTGTGTGTTACGATCTCTTGATGCAGCGTCATTTCAATTGGTTTTGTGCACTGAAAACCGTCCGCTTTTGAAAATGCATCGCGAAAAGTAAGTCAACAACGGGCCCAACCAACATGCACACAAATCCACGTTCCGTCTGTGTGACGAAACGAGAGAGAAATAGAGATTTGGATGAACATGCCATGTATTTAGCATTAAAATATGAGTCAGTCAAACTCGTATTACGTGCACTGCACATTCAGTTTTGCTCTTTACAAATGCGTTCTGACTCCGTACGTTCACTCGCCTTTTCTCCCTCACGCTCTCTCTCTCCCTATGGCACACACTCCGGTACCCGTGATACAAAAATTGCTTCATCTCCCATTCAGACTGTACCCTGCGCTTTTGATATACACACTCTTGAGTCTTGCATGCACCAAAATATAGGTAGACGACAACAGTGAATATGAATTGAAAAAAAAAAAAACAAACCGTTCCATATAACATCATTATGAAGGCACACGTTTTGTTACTTTCAACGAACGTGCAAACATACAATCTCATTCAAAATTTTGTACGTTTATATAGGTGCGCGTTGTTGATATTCACTGGCGTTAGAACATCATGCACTTTAGCAATAAAATATATGTACACGCTCATCACCATTGATGGGTCTCGATTTTATGTTTTCCTTTTATCCAAGTTGGTTGTTTTTTTTGCCAAATGGACATTATTTCCACGCGAACAACCATTTGAAATATTAAATAAATCGCATAATCCCAGCCATTGACAGGTAAATTGAATATAAAATCCGACTACGTATCAAAGTGCTGCCGCATCAAATGTTACACTTTTATAGCACGATCTAATCTCGCAATTTCAAATGCTAAATTCAAATTTCTAATCCGATGACTGTCTCTTTCTCTTTTCGAATTTAAAATTGTTCTAATCATTTTGATGTTGTTGTTTTACTAATCGTAAAGGTGAAAACTATAAATACAGAAAACCGGTTCGTATTCAATTCGCTCTCTCATCATCATCATCATCATCAGCAGCAGCATCATCATCATCATCACACTGAAAACCGAATGAATATGAACCGAAAAAAAACAAGCACATTTAGTCTACGTTATGTATTTTGGTGCCATTGGTGAATGGTTTACATAATTCGATTCAAACAGTGCAGTTCATCGTATTTACTTCGATTTGAGCAAATGAACAACAAAAAAATGAGATGTTGCTGTTGCTTAGTTAAGAGTACGTGATGGCTAAGAGACAGAGTCAAAGAGAGAGAGGGAGACCGTGAATATTCCATTGCATCTATCTAATTCGAACGAAAACAAAACGATCATTTATCAAGATTCTTAGATGCATCATCCGATTATATTCTTATTCGTATGATTCTAATACCCGTGCACATATTGAGGACAAGACGAGGCGAGAATGGGAGAGACGAAAAACACGAGATGTGTTCCAAGTAAATGAGAGAAGACAACGACAACGGCAAACGTATTTATGTACTTGATTTTGTGCCATTCTCCTCAACTTCGTTTGCCTGTCTTTTGCGTGTCGTCGTTGCTCTTTTTTCCTCTGCATCATCTTTGGCTTTTCTGTTTCATGTCGAGTGTGTATCATTTTAACTCTTCTATCTCGTTTACTTTATCTCAAGCCCATTTTCATTTTGATTCTGTTCATTGGGGCTCAGGCTCGCTCTTTTTTATTCATTTTCTGTCGATTGTTCTTCACTAGGGGATAACCGTGAATTGCAGATCGAATAATTTATAATAATAAACGCTATTTCTCTCTATTTTTCACTAATTCTGCTAGTATTTCTACTAGTTTGTTCTAATACTGCTATTTTTTGCTAATTTCTCTAGTACGTCAAAAATATTGCATACGTCAGATTGACAGCATGATCGAATAACTGAAATGTGTTTACGTAAATGTTTCAAGTTGACACTTTCAACGTGTATATTTGAAGCAGGCACTAGCGTATACGTTTTCAGTAAGAAATCTGTCATCAAATCTACATTTCCGATTGCAATTCGTAAATTGTAGTTAATACAGATGAAACGTGCTTGGTTACGTGCCATTGAATATATTTTTATTTAAAAATGAGAAAAAGCGTATTAAACTACATATTTTGATACATTTTAGTTCAACACTATTCAATTCGTTTGTTTTGTGAATTTTATTTTAATTAATTATTTCAATATATTCAAGAATAAATGCTTACTAAAGTATATACGTGTACAGTGCTAATTCTGCTATTTATTGCTAATTTTGCTATTTTCTTCATGTAAGTTTCCCTATTTTTTTGCTAATGTGCTAATTCTAATTCGCATGGATATCCCCTAGGTTCTTCATTCTGTGTGTGGTTGTTGTGTTTCTTTTTTTTCTCGTATGACTGTATTTTCCTTTCGACGCTGTTTTTTTTTTGTTTTGTCGCGCGGCGCAACAATCAAATTAAAAGGATGAAAACGATAGTTTCTTATCGCTCGATTTTCGTAATATCTTTTTCAAATATAGCCTTTTGTGTTTCGGTCGTTTTGTTCGTTCCCTCAACAATTCTTCACTAATTTTCAATTACATGACCGATGACGCTGACGACCACAACGACTGAATCATTTTATGTTTATAATAATTAATATAATTGTAGTTTTATATGGGCTGAGGCAGTGTTTACGATTGTGAATTGATTTAAGAGCAACAGCTGTACAGTCGCTGATGTAAATCGGAGAATACACTCACCTCGGTATCACGAAATTGGAAAACGAACGGGGCAAAACATATAAATGTGTATTGTATGTGGCACTGGGTTCAAGCTGTCTGTAATGGATCATAAACCCACACATTCACATCGACTACCGAAATCGAATCTTAAAACACGAAATCAGAGTTGTTTTCCATATCGCTGTGAATCATCATCTATCGCTTCATGTATAATTTTTGATCAATTGATGGCAATTAATTCAATAAATAAGACATTATATAAACAAAAATTAATGCTAACGATTTCAATGTTTCAATATACATATCTGTCTCGATGTGTGTTTAATTTGTATAATTTTTCATCGGCGAGTGTTTTTTTTTTTTTGCTTGGTTGAGAAAATCAAGCCGGGCCTGATGACAGTAAAAAAAAATCTTTTTTCTTCTTCTGATTCACACCGAAATCGGTGCTTGATCGTTTCGAGTCCTCTCTATAAATTTACGTCAAAGAAAACGGACAAAAAATCCCCAATGTTCCAAAAGTTAAAAATAAATGCGGTGTGCAAAGAGAAAGAGCACACACCAGCGCGTAAAATGAATTAAAAATAGCCATAATTTCGGTGTGTTGTTTGAGGATTAAAACACGTAATAGCCTCATACGCTGCCTTTTACATTGTACGCGCAGCTTGTATGCTGCTATTTCTCTTACTCACAATACTCGGCTTGATCATTTAATATGAATTCGCGAGCGCGATATTTTGTATGCCATAGTCGACGGTACGATTAAAAACGGCGAAGCGCGCAAAAATTAAGAGAGCCAGTTGAGAAATAAAAAAACACCAGAGAAGAGACAAAAAGGAAAGAAAAAACACACGAATACACGGAAAAAGGTTACGTTTCATTATATATATTTTTTTTTTTATTCTTCTTCTGCAGTGTGGCAACTGTGTATTTTTCATGTTTTTTTTCTGCTGCTTTTATTTCGGCTTTCTTTCGTCGTCATTTGCCAACTTTTTTTTTTCTCGTTTAATTCTGTTTCTTTTCGCAGTTGCTTGCTTCATTTATTTTGTAAATCTCATGGTTTTCTTTTACGCAAACTTAAAATTTATATTTATATGCGTGTAGATTTATAATGTCAGAGTTTATGAGAAGCAACTGATTTTCTGGATATATAATATTTTGATTGTTTCTATCCTTCTGCATCTCTTTCTCTCTCTCTCTTCCTCTTTCACACACTGTCTTTCGCTCTCGCTTGGCTTGCTGATTTTGCGCCGACGCTCATTTTCATAATCGGTCGATTTGGTTTCGTTGAGTTGTGGCGATGGTGAAAAGTGAGTAAAGGCGATCGTGTGCACCGATTTGTATTTTCAATTTTTCTTAACTTCGTTTTTCCCACTTTCTCAATACTGACCGAGACTGGTCGAAAGAGAGTCTGATTCTATAAATGAAATCATTGTGTTCGTTGTTGTTGTTGTTTTTTTTATCCGTCTTCTTTTTTTTTCTTTTTCCACTTCCCAATTTCCAAACAAAATATAAATAATGAATGAAAGAAAAATCGAGCGTTGACTGGTGTGGACACGGTTCGCGCACCATATATACATTTTTATATGAAAAAAAAATCAAAAATAAATTGAAATCGTTTGCCATTAATTTTGGCCGTCATACATCTCTATGGTGGCAATGGTGGTTCTGCCGAGATTTCAATTGAGCTTCTGTGCTTTTTTTCCCTCCTTTTCTTTGCTTTTTTCCGTAGAAAATTTGACACATGACCTTCAAATCTGTTTGCGCTTATAAACATTAAGCATTTTCAATGGTTTTTGATGAAAATACACTCTGACAAACAAATTAAAACTTTTAAGAGATCATTTGGGAAATCGGTCGGTGATAAAATGCCAGATGCTACTTTGACGTAGTTTATGTATAGAAGCTAATAGTTTTTTTTTGGTGTTGGTAGATTTCATAGCAAAAACCCATGAATCATTGCTTGGTTTTCATATTACAATCAAAAATTTATTAACGCCATTCACATTGAAGTGAAAGATTGACGCATTTTGTAGAAAGATAGAGATTTGTTGTTATTTTTACAAATGCGTATGAATTCATCAAAAATGAAAACAATTGCGCCAATTTACTGATAAAATGAGTAAAAAAAATAGAATTACGAAAAAAATATGATAACTCATTGCCAAAAATGGAAGCAATGGAATGAATGTAAAATTGTTGTATTATCAACATCTCATGGGTAAATAGAATTGTTCTGAAGAAAATGTTAAAAATGTGAAAAAGTGAATATTACATTAATTTATGTAAAATTTATCACATTTGATTTTAGCTGTATTCAATTGATCGAGCAAATTAACGATATGTCGCTGAGGTAAATTGATACTGTTTTTCTTTCAATTCCTCCTTTGCCATATTGCCGTGTACGAGGTCTGTTATTGAGGTAATATTGAGGTAAGTGAGTGATGAAGTGGAGGCTGTTAAGAAGAATCGATTAATACGGTGCTTGAAAGTAATACGTTTAATTGTTGCGCATTAACATTAGCGTAAATTGATAATCGTGTATTTGCAAGCTGTTGCACTTTGAGGTTTCTTTCTCTTCTTTGAGCGTGTACCGACGAGACCAGGCAGTCAGTCAGCCAGGCACACGTATTACATACTTATGCATATATACGTTTATTTCGTGTGTTGCCACATCGAGCACACGCACAACCACACACACAAAATATATCGCTAAATATATACGTGTCTAAGAGTTGAATGTGACGAGGTGAATACATTGGCTTGGAATATCATTTATGCCATTTATGCGATTGCAATCTTTGTTTTCGGTCTTTGGATGTTTTCTAGTTTTTTTCATTATGTTTGTCGAAGCGAAGGTCTTGCAATAGCGAGGCTATGGCAACAACAACACCATCAACCGCAACCACGACAAATACAAAAAAAAGAAACGAAACAGCCAATTTATTAATTTGTATTTAATTGATGTGTGTACCTGTGTTCACCTAAGCACTGTGTGCTGCGAAAATGACAAAAACAAAGTGCAACACAAAAGAGAAAAGGCAAGAAACGACTATGAAGAAGAAGAAGAAGAACCAGCAAAGAGAATGAAACGAAGAAGAAGCAGAAACAAAAAATAAAGTGCTTCTGCAGTACCCAAGAGCAAGCATTTAAACCGAAACATGTCGGTGAATCGGATGATGTGTTTTGTGATTGCAACTTAAATTGTGTTCACATAAAGAATAGAGCATGGTGACGATGCTATGCTCAATAGAATTCTATAAAATGCATATATACAAAACATCGGTGGGTTCGTTTTTTCTTCTTCATATACGCTGCATAACAACAACACATACACAATTGAACACATATTTTGCGCACGTAAACCAAGGGTGATAGAGCTGAATTGTATCTATCCAGCCAACGTTATTTTGGTTCGATTGCATGCTGATCGAGTTTGTACTGTATTTACTATTTCGAATATGTAGGTATGAGCGTGCCAGCGATTCGTTATATCCATAAGCCTGATGATGAATCGACAACGTTTATATACACACGAGAGAGAAAAAAACCGAGCGCACAGAGAGATATATCAACGCTACACTTGGATATTGTGCCTTTCATGTATATACACGTACTATTTGCATTATATATATTACATGATCTACGCGATGTTGACGAATCAGGGGCACCGTCTGAAAAATACACACTGCGTCCCTTATCGTGAACTCATTGCTTTTGCTGATAATTTTCATTTTCACAGCGATCCGTTTTACTACAATGATAAGCTTTTATCATATTTTAGTCATAACTTCTACAAATGGCCCAAACAATTGCATAAATCTTGAAGTTGTTTGTTAAATCGACAAGAAAAAAGAGAAATTATCGAAGCAACTTCGGGTGATTAGTGTGGTGATGATTCAGACGCGATTAGGCTTTTTTCCAGACGGGCACGAATCTACCTATATATATATTTGGCCGTTGCGTGTGAGCTAGTATGTGTGTGTGTTTGTATGTAAACGTATGTATTTGGGTGATACGTGGAACGCCATCTTATTGAAATATTTCAACTAACACAAATATTCATCTCATTAAATTCCACAGAAAATATTTTCATGTTTCATTTCGAGTCAGAACCGAATGGAAAAAAAGGGGACCGACAAACAGAAACGCGAATCAGAATGCACATAATAAAAGCCAAAGAGAAGCGTAACGAGAAAGGAAAAAACCCAATAAAAACGAGTGTGTCGCGTTTTAACCATGAACCAAAATGAAATAAAAATAAAATAAAAAAAATAAAAAAAAAAAACGAAAAATTGAGAACACAATTTGTATGCGAAGAATTTCCAGAAAATGAGCGAAAAATAAAGTCGGAGAAAAAGTAGAATTTTTTTTTTGTGTATATGTATGAACAAAACGGTCGAAAAATGCATGCAAACAATGAACATGAACATGAATTTGTTATTTTTGATCGTTACTTACCCAGTGTAAATGAATTAAAATGCTCAATCTGGGTCTAAGAATAAATTGCACTTGCAATATTTTTAATTATAAGATTTGTTGTGCAACTTGCAACAGAAGTCAGTCTCTTTTTCGGCTTTTTATTTAAAACAAAAAAATTCAAATCGTCACACAAATTTCGCTTTAAAAAAATATTTAAATCGCTATTTAAAATCTCTTTGATTAGTCACACTTTCATTCACTTTCCAGAGATTCGTAAAAATTCGAGATATTTTCTTTTTTCTATTACAAATAAAAGGTTCGCATTTATGATGTTTGAAAATTAAAATAATATAGATAAAAAGAGACAAAAAAAAATTTCAACCCGAATTATCAACAATCGTCTAGTATTATTTAGGATGTATGTTGCGGCTAGCTGCTGTGCTGCTGAGTACTAAACGAACGACAGAGAAACGAAAACAAACTGCTTCTGTTGCGTACAATCGTAAAACTATTTCATCGAATATGTGTGGAATGCCAAGAATGGCAGATATTGCAATATGTTAACGTGTATTCTGTTGAATACAGTTGTGTTTTCGTTATTTCATTCGTTGTCGTCGTCGTTGTCGGGCCATTCGTTCTCTCGCATTCTCATTCGCTTTCCTATATACTTCTATTTTGGCCAGTTGTTTGCGTGCGTTGTGTACGTATATAACATTGGCATAGGCACACACACCGTACATGCACGATGAATTGAATTATGTGTTCGAAACATATATCTACCTACATACACACAGACACACAAGTCTCAAGCATTTGTCGTGTTCGCGTTTCGGCTCCCTTTTCATCCACGTTCAACGTATTCTCGTTCTGTTCAACATATTCAATTTTAACGATGGAATGGTTGAAATGTAAGGCAAGTGAATGCCTGACTGCGCATACACATACGTTGCGCAGCGGAACGGCTGTTGCTGTACATTTCACATCGAGACACATTCTAGTGGATATGGACGGCAGGCCGCTTGCGAATAAGTCCGCATCAAAATGACTGTAAATAACACAGTTCTATGGACATATGCACAATACGATGGAATTGTGACGTATTAAATCTTTCTCACTCTTCCCTCTGGCAATGTGTATGTGAATCGATGCGTTTTTCCACTCATGTCGCCGCCATCGGCTCCTTTTACACAAATATCAATGAACTATGTGAATAGACAGCGAAAGCATATGTGTTTCACTGTACGTGAGTTAATGCAATGTTGTTATGCTATGAACTCAACCGTTTTCATGCTTGCATTCGACCGATGCCATAACATAGAGCACATCAAACAGCAATTGAATACGCTCGTGTGCTATAAACGATTATAGCAAATGCAATGTACATTTGGTTTTACTTCCGTTACATCTGCAGCACTGACTCAGCAATCACCGTTCGCCCTTCTGAAAAATCAAATCAAAAGGTGCAATCAAAAAGGGTACATATCGCAGGAAAATGAAAACATTTATAGAAAAAAACGATGTCATTTGTTTTGATTGATTTAATTTTATTGAACTGCTCATTCGTCATTATTTCGTTTGTTTGTGTGTGTTTTTTTTTAAATTTTCTTAATTTCTGTTTGATTCTTCTGTTAGCTTGCTTCCATTCAGACAATCTGAAGAAATATTTCTCTATCTTCTCTCTGTGTGTTTGTTTGTTTTTCTCTAGTTAGTCCCTCATATGTACATAGTTTAGGAATAGTTTTTTTTTAATAATTCGACCTTTTTTCCATAGATTTCTTGCAATTTTTTATTTACTCATATTTTCTTGTTAATTAGTGTTAGTTCGTTTTTCATAGTTAATTTTTTTTAAAGCATGAATTCCTTAGCAAAGAAGATAGTGCAATTGGAAGCTGTTGGTTTTTTAAAAGGTGTGTATGCGTTTGTGTCAATTTTGCAGCCAAAATTTCAGTGCGGAAAAACTGTTAGAACATTGGAAGAAGATTAGAATAATAATTTTATTTTGTGTTTGCTAGAAAAAAATGAAACTATGTATGTGTTTTTATGCCTTCAATTGATTTTACTTCAAATATTGACCGTTCTATTGAATTCTTTGAATTTATAAATGTGACGCAATCAGTTCAATTTTTTTCTAATTTGTTTTTAAATTTTAATTCTACTAAATATGTTTTCCTATAACTATGTGTTTTTTCTCATTTTTTTTTGGTAGGTGTGATTATGTCAACTACGAATCTCGATTATTCGTGCCTATTTCTATCAATTCATTACATTTGAATTGAAATGTGTATCATTTTAGATTCTAATTAAATTTTTTTGGTTTGTTTTTCTTTTGATTTTGTACAAGTTTGATAGGTTTCATCATTTGTTACGTACTTGATTTGAAAAATTAAGGTTTTACGGTTTAAAATTTGTTCAAATATTTTGTTGGATTTTGCCTAATAATTTTGTGCAATTTCATTGAAAGAAAATGTTTAACGCTGAAATAAATTTGCGTTTATGCTTAGCTAATTAAAAACAAGTAAAGACGAACAGTTTTTTTTGTTTGTCTGTAAAAAAGTAGACAATACCATAAAGGAAGCTCGAACATGCAAAAAATAAAAATAATTAAGTTTTTCCCTATGCGAGATGTCGTCGTTAAAAATCATGTCAACATTTGCTATATTCCTCTGCACACAAATGACACAATTCGCTGATTTCCATTTTTGTGGCGAATTGTTTTTCAGGATTGTTCAGTGAGTGTGTGTGTGTGTGTTCGAGTTGTGTTGTTGTGTCTTTTTAAATTTAAATATACACACTGTTACATCATGTTCTTAAGTAAAACTTTACATAGAATATACATTACGTCCGTCGCTCGATCCATTTAATTCGATAAATCACAGAAATAAAGTATTCGATAACTAATTTGTTGGTCTGCGCATAACAACAAGACATTCCGAATATACAATTGTGTTTTTTATCCTGTTTTTCTTTTGTTCTTCGGACACTTTTTTTCATATATAATTGTAATTTTTCATATATATTTTTTTGGTATACTTTTCGTTTATTTCAACACATTTTTTTTCTTCTTCGGTAAATGCTGCGGATCACTCGATAGGAAAATCAACGTAATTATCAACATGGGGCGATCGCGCACGGACTTTATATTAGAGAAGTGCTTAAGCAATAAATAATTTTGTTCTTTTTTTTTCAGACCAATCAAATATATTTTGTACTCCATATTGAAATCAATTTGGTGTTATATTAGAAAAAAAAACATATAAAATAGTAACATTTATTCAATAGGTAAAACAAGTAATCATCCTCATCTGTATCAGATAATTCAGTAAACGTTCAAAAAATCTCATGTCAAATAGACTCGATTCGTGTGTGAATTAAAGTTTTCTTTTTTTTTTTTCTTTAATGAAGGCTTCGCAGAAATTTTACGGTGTGCTCGTTTGGAAGAAAGTAAAGTTCTTGACCCAAAACAGTCAATCAGATCAGACTAAAATGACAGAATACCTCATCACAGAGGCTTTATATTAATTTCATAATGTTCATTTTCTTTTCATTTTTGTACGTGGTGTGGAGTGTCAAGAAAAATAGTTCCAATTTTTTGTTTGATCTATTTAAATTCTATTCTTTTCTTCTGCACTTTTCACTATAATTTTTTTTAAGTTTTAACTAAATGCAAGTGGTTTATTACCGATTTTTTTTAAAAACCTTAAATTAAATTCCCAATTCATAAAAGACTTTGGTATGTTGTGGTTGATTTTTGATTTCACTACTAAATTTGACTAGAAATTCAAAGGACTAGAAATAGTTGTTATAATTGTGTATTAGGTGTTATACGTGGTGTACACTAGATCAACATTGCTGACACCGATTGAATGCTCACGAATTTTTAATCTCCGGACCGATATAAATATGAATTTGGAATTGACATATATTTTTTGTTATGAATTAATTTCGAATTCTTTCGATGAATGACAAAAATGGCCATGAACCATTTTGAAATAATTCAATTTTCCACGTAGCAAGAGCTTTTTCCATGAAAAAAATGATTTCTGTTCATAAAACATTCATCAAAGATTTCAAATAATAATTTAATAAAAATACAGAACCGAAAAGTGCCGTTTGGCATAAACTCGGTTTTGTTTCGTGCAATAAAAACTATTGGCCACAGGGCAAGTGGTATAGTGGAATAAACGTATACGAAATATAAAACATAATAAATTACGTCATTTTGTCCAAATTCGCGAATTAGAACATGTCATCATAGTAACGGATACCATAATCCATTCATATTGAGTCACATCCTGTCGATTTCACTGCATATCTAGTCCAATTTCCATCCGGTTGGGTGTTTTAGTTTAAGTTTTGTAGTACGACGTGCGATCATCAAATACTCAGATGGAAAATCCAACATGGTTGTGCAATGAAATGCTAAATTGCACACAGCAATAATATATTCACAAAATGCAAACGCACTGAACGCTAAATCGTGGCAGTAAACTCGATGCTTGAAGAAAAATACGGCCAACCCGACGGTACAAACGATCGATATGTTGAACAGGATCTTTTTGAATTTAATGGATTTCTCCTCATCGATGAGAATCAAATGAGGCAATCGCTGTACGTCGATTTCGTTTTTCAATAATTGACACAATTTTATTACGATCAGCATGTGACACAGCGAGCACACCATGAACACAATGAACACTTGTTCATGCAGGGCTGCAAAAAAAAGAAGAAAAAAATGAGAAAAAGTATAAGAAGAGGAACAAAACACTCAATGCCAAATACAGAATAGTATTATGCAAAGTAAGAAAAATGATATATATTATGATATGCGGGACACACACTTAAAAGAAAAAAAACAGAGCATAGCACTGTTCGAAAATTTATGACCCAATGAAACTTACTGTAATTCTCTCGGTTTGAAATGTACGTGACACCGCACAGTGAAGTGATTTCAACGATGTGCAACCAAAACGCAAGTTTCATATAAAGTGTACCTTTGCTGTGGACTATTGGATTCTTGACATGGCACAACATATGTT
Source organism: Contarinia nasturtii (assembly GCF_009176525.2). Lineage (NCBI taxonomy): Eukaryota > Metazoa > Arthropoda > Insecta > Diptera > Cecidomyiidae > Contarinia > Contarinia nasturtii. The sequence goes on along the minus strand of NW_022200178.1, from coordinate 821,943 downwards.
CATAATAGCTTTTGTAACAAATTGCAATTATAAATCGCGGCCCTACATGCAACGCAATGCTTATTCGCCAAAAATAGATATTTGGACTGATGCCCGTTATGGCGCTTATCGATGGTATAAAATTGAAAACCTGTAGTTGTAGCGGACACCGATGGTGATGTAATTAGAGAAAGAGAGAAAAACACGAAACCAAAAAAGAAGAAGAAACCAATCAAATCCACATTAGTTTGGAGGTGAAAAAAAAGAACGGGGTTAAATCAAACTGGCAAATAAATACCCATATGAAAATACAAAATCGAAGCGATAAACTCACCCGGCAATGTGTTTCATGTACATCATCAAATTGGAAGACAACGGCACTCACGAAGCAAATAAATAGCGTTACCATTGGCAGTGCGGCTGTTACCATGCATATTTCGCGAAATCCCAGCATAAAATGCACGGTAATCTGAAACATAGATGAAGAGCAACATTCAATTTATTAAGTCATTATATATTTAAAGTGAGCTTTTTCTTTTGTTCGAATAATTGCCCTTGTGCCTTCGTGCATCTGCTTTTCAATACCCCTTTGAATGTAAAATTTCGTGCATTTTGATATCTTTGAAATGTGATTTAAATTTCATGAACAAATTTTTTTCATCGATTTTCTCTCTTTCTCTCTCTCACTCGGCCTGAAGTCTCTATCTGTATCGGTCGTTTGTAAACGGTTTTCCACTTGAACTTTACGCAAATGAAAAACCGAGAAAAATGCGCAAAACACTGACACCGTTTAGAATCGATATTCGATTAAAACGTGCTTGAACATGGAAACATTTATATTGAAGGATACATTGAGACGTATTAAATGCACCAATGAAGGCGATTCCTATATTTACGCGCCGAACAAAATTGTATGTTTTATAAGTAAACGACAATAAGGAGAGACGCGTGCTAGCTAATTGAATTGATTACGTGCGCCAGTGCAATGTTAATTTCATTTATTTATAATAAAAATTTATTAGGTTAAAAATAGGAATTAAACGAAACAAAAAAAATGATATGTAAGAGAGAGAATATGATTCGCGTAAATTGTAATTTATCGGAACGCATGTATATGCTACACCAGCAATAATAGCCAATACAAATAGCCTATCGTGTTCACTCATTTTCTCTGCTCTGTCTATTTAACGCAAACACACACACACACACACACACTCGCTTACTCAATCACACATTTGGTGTCGGTCCCTTTCATAACTCGCCAAACGGAAAATATCAAATGGTATATTACATTTATTCAATGGCTCAGCTTTTTAATTAGATTGCGTGCGGTTTTGGCTTTTTTAGTTACCTTTTCTGTGATTTCCTTGCTATTAGGCGATTCATCTTTTTGATTGGCAGGAATTTCATCGGGCTCATTTTTATCGATAGTCATCACACTGGGGCAAAATCAACGGGGCTATATTTATATGTATATAGATATATATAAAAATATATCAATGAAATAAAAGAGCAAAATCACAACACACTATATATTATGTGGTGTAGAATTGGTCGTTTCAATATTGACTCTCAACACTCAGCACTAAAACTAAATCGATACTGTTCAAATGAACGAGCTCATATAAATGATATGTTGAAGACTTTTAAAGTTTAAGACAATATTAATGGCCCTATGAAATGTTTATGTTACCAATACTACTTGCATTATATAATAAGGGGACAAAAAAAAAAAAACAACAATTATTTCGAAAAGAGAAAAAAAGCAATCAAGTTGTAACTTTTATCTGAATTAAATATCATATCGTGTGATTTTCAAAGATGTCATTTCAATGTGTTTCGATTTCATAGACAGAAATACAACGGTTCAAACCACATCATGCATTTTTTATGCGCTAACAGAAGGTTACACAAAATGCAATTTGGAATTTTTTTTCACTTGGAACTCTTTTTTTAGATTATCTCTTTTCTCTCTCTCCCTCTCCCTCTGTCTCTCGATTTCTATCCTTGTACACGTACACTTGAATACACCAAACAAAACATAATTTTGATCTTACGACATGCATGATAACTTTTTTTTCTCTTTTTCTTTCAACAATTTTCATTTTGGATACTGTATAATTTATTTATGAAAAATCCTTACTTTGATGAAACAAAACTGGCGATGTGTGTATGCTGCCTATTACGTGGTACTTTGCAAATTTATTGCAAATGTGAAAGAAAAATCACTTCTTTTTTATTTGATTCCCTTGAAAATTGTAGTCTAATGAAAGTGTGCCAAATTTGTGAAAACTATACGCACCGTCGTCCTACGACGGAAAAAATCTCAGGTTCTCTTGCGTCAAATATTCAACGATTTCGTTGTGTATACATGCAATAACACCAATTGATTTTCAGCACCCGAAACGTGGTGTGTCTGAATTGTTTTGGGAATTCGTTTCACTGGTTTAACACTTTTAATATGCTTCGTAATTTCACACATTCGACCGTTCCTTGTTTTTTTCTCGTCTCTCGTTCATCAATGTTGAATGGGGCAAATCATAGTTACAACTGTACGCGAATTGGCGCTAATCCATATGAGTCCGTGTGAAATCGACATATAACAGTACAATGTTTAAGGTATTTCTTTTATTTTATTGCTGCTGCTGCTGCTCTTTCCATTTACCGCAACTATTTAGTGACTTTTCGCGCACAGCAATGCATTTTTACTCGTTTCGAATAAAAAAAAAGAAATTTTCGTTATGTGGTACGCAAGCGCTCTATCTCTCGCTCCATAGAATGAGAGCGAACAATGTATCCGCACATATGACGGTGAGCAATGAAACGGATTTTCATTTTCATATTTGACATTTCACCACTGGTTCATAGTATCTCCAATACACTCAAACCGTTCGTGACACTATGACAGATGTCAAACGAAATTCACTCAATTCTCTCTCGCTCTCTCTTCACTTCATATTTCATTCACACAAAAAAAAAATCTCTCATCTGACATTACGACGATAAACATAACCTTAGATTCTGTGAACTGAAAAAGGGAAGTTTAATTAGCAAGCATTTGTTTAAAGTTTGAAATTGTCTTTTCTCCAAAATGTTGTCAATTTTTCGTGGTATTGCCTCGAGAATTGCACCAAGTGCATCAATTTTAAGCAATTCACAATTTCATACGAGCGCAATTTTGAACGCTGAACCGAGAAAATTTCTTATGTACAATGACAAGGTGTTTGAACCACAAACAGAAGATGAAGTACCAAGAAAAGCGGTAAGCAAATGCATTATTTTTGAGACGAAACAATTTTCTTATTTTTCTATTTTGTTTTCAGTTTGTTTGCCATTCAAAATACAACATCAAATATAGTCCGGAAAAAATGTGGTACATTGCGTGTATGATTCGTGGTATGTCAATTGATGAGGCCATCCGTCAATTACGATTTGTTGCAAAGAGAGGAGCCGTTTCAATATTGGACACATTGTTGGAAGCTCAAGAGTTGGCTATTAAAGAACATAACGTTGAATTTAAAAGCAATTTATGGGTTGGTGAGTACAGATACAAGACACAATTTCTCTTCGATTACTTTCACAAAAACCTTTCAAAACTATTCTAACTATTGTATTATTTCAGCCGAATCGTTTACGGGAAAAGGATATGTGATCAAAGGTATACGTCACATTTTTTTTTTCTCTTCTACAGTGATCTCAAGTGATCCAAATGTCTAATTAAGGCAATATTGCGCTTAAACTATATACTTTCTTTTATAATTTCATTTTCTATTCTGCTTCATTATTGATTAATTTCCATTCTTTTCTTCTGAACATCCCTAGGTATACGTCGTCATGCTAGAATGAGAGTGGGTCGCGTTGAATATAAATACTGTCACTACTTTGTTCGCTTGGAAGAGGGCAAACCACCAAAAGACTACTATGGAAATAAAGTCACGCCTGAACAACAACTCGACAAATGGATGGATGAAAAACGAAAGAGAAAAATCTATAATTCTTTGTAAATTTTCATTGTATTGCGTTATTTACATGCATTAGAAATAAAAGAGTCGACATTTTGAATTATAAGTTCGGTTTTTATTCTTTCAATAAATAGTTTCCCTTCATATACATCTCATAACTGCTTTGTCTTATACGTCTGTGTGACGTAAGAAAATTTTCATTAAAATTCATTCAGTTGCAGTTCAACATTTGACAACGCCTTCAATAAGTTTGACGGTAGTTAGTTTTGAAGTCTCCAAATCGTCTTCTCGATCGCTAGTATCGCTATCTTCGTCTTCAATCTCACCATGTTCAATATGAATATTCTTTCCTTGGCCGGCAATGATAGCTCGTTCAAATGCTGGCGGCAAAATAAATTTGAAGAATTTCGATGCGGTCGATATTTTTTGTGTTCCTTTATCCTTTCTTTCGGCTTTCTTCTGCACCTTTTTTGGTTTCTTATTCACAACTTCTCCCAAATGCATCGCTTTAATATGAAGATTTAGCTTTTGTTTTGTACTTAATTCCAGTGTACAGCCATCGTATGTGCATGGAAATGTTCGATTTTCATGTTTCGACTTGTAATGTGCTAGCATATTTTGATTCTGTAGAAAAACCTTCGAACATCCCTCGTACGGGCATTCGTAAACAATTCGATCGTCAAGATTTGCATGCGTTTTCCGATGAATTTTGAGCAACCGCCTCGAATGGAATTCACGATTACAAATCGAACATTTCAGGTCACTATTTATGTGTTCTTTGTTTTTATGTGCCAAAAGGAGTGACCATTTATCGAATGTAGCACCACAGTCTGGACATTGGCGTGTACGATGCGAATTTTCGTGCCTTTTTAATCGGCTCATCAAATGAAATCCTTTTCCACACTTATCACAGGTATATCGGTAGTTACCAGTGTGCACAAACATGTGCTGTTTCAATTGAGTTTTTCGGCGAAATTTTTCACCACAAATATCACACTCAAATGCACGGAATATCTCCGAATGGATTTGATGACAATGTGCCTTCATACTGTTTACCGAATGAAAGAATTTACCACACGATTCATGTGGACAGTACACATTCTGAGCTAATTTGAAATGTACAGTTTTTGTGTGGCGTTGCAAATGTGAATTGGTGATATATGCTTTGTCACAACCGTCTATGTTGCATTGGAATTTTTTCATTTTACTGTGGGTGAATTCATGGGCGTCCAATCGATCCTTACGCCTGAATTGCAGATCACAATTGGGAAATTTACAGGTATATTTAATTGTCGATAGAAATGACCAACCATCCGAATTATTTGACGACATTTTGTTCGGTTTTCATTCACCCACTGAAATTGGAGAGAAAATTACAATATTGTTTAAACGTAAAAGAATTTTCGATAAAATTTGACAAGAAAAATGTACAGTTGTCTTTAGAAATTCCATGCTCTTACCCTATTTTCACTCAAATAAATACGGAAAATACACGTAATTTGGTTTTTGTTATTTAAAACTGCTAATTTGTCGCGTACATGTGCTGCGTTTGACAGTTCTCAGTTGTGCACAATATGTGTTGTATACTAGTTACAATGCCGACCAATAGATGTCATTGAAATCCCTTTGTTTGGAACATACAAATTGATTTTATATCGAAATCATTTTTTCCCTCCCAAAAAATAATAAAAAATATATCATCATTGTTAATACCACAAATTCGATTTCCATTCATCGTTTCCAGTAAATCCGAGTATTAATGAACCAAACGTCGAGTTTTCAACGATCTCTCGCTCTTTGCACTGAAATGGTTTCTTTACGATGCAATGTACGTATGTGGACGTGAAGAATTCTTTTGTCGATGGCGAGCACATATTATTCGATATTGAAATGCCTGTTGGAAAGCAAAATACATGCACATGGTAAAAACTATAGAATTACACATGTATTTAAAATGTAAATATTTTTGAAGTGTTCGATTTTTGCTGCGGAGTCTTGCTTTAGACCCTACTTTTGTGAAGTTATTCGATTTTTTTTCTCCAGTGATCATATTACATTGATTACCAGGTTACCTCAGTGAAAAAACACACGATACATATTTAAATTCATTTCGGCTTATATGCAATTTGATTTTCATTTGGGTCGTTGCGACCAACACAAGTCTAGATAAAATGCGAACACATTTTTATCGTGCCTAGCATCACACAGCTCAAGTATGAATTTTATCATTCTTTAAGTGTAAATAGTCTTGAAATTCACCGAATTTTCGTTGATTACTTTTTGATAAGATATAGTAGTGATGAAAAACAATACAAAAATATCAGTCATTTAATTCACAGCGTGAGTGAGAGCAACATCGAGTCTAAAGGGGACAAAAGTTACACTTTTTCCGATTATAGTAAATATTATCGAGTTTACACCATTTTTTGAATTGGTTAAACTTAAAAAAAATGAACGAATGTAGTGAAATGACCGAGATGAATGAATTACAAAATTATAGCTCGTGCCGTGGTTCCACGTTAATTTGGCAAAATGTTAATGTTTACACTAAAGATAAGAAAAATGGGAATAGTACAAACAATCTAAAACGTATCATAAACAATTCAACGGGTTTTATACAACCGGGCACTTTGATGGCTGTAATGGGATCAAGGTATGACGAACTTCGAATAATTTACATAAAAAATCAATTTATTTTTTCTTTTAATTATTCTTATGTAGTGGCGCCGGAAAAAGTACTCTTATGTCAGCATTAGCCTTTCGAAATATGCGTAAGTGATGTGAATACATTTGATCAACGTTCAAAATTTAATTTTTTTTGTGCTTTATTTGAAGCTGGCACTATTGTGGAGGGTAATATATTAGTCAACAATCGGCCAGTTGGACCTTTCATGCACCGTTCAAGTGGGTTTGTGCATCAAGATGATTTATTCGATGGTACCTTAACTGTATTAGAGCATATGACCTTCATTGTAAGCATTTTGAGACGAAATAATAACTCTCACAGTGCGGAAATAAGAACAATTGTTTTCGATTGCGGAATTTTTAGGCAAATCTAAAATTAGACAAGCGAATTAGTCGTAAGGAGAAGAGCAACTTAGTAAACTCAACGCTGGCCAAGGTCGGTTTATTACAGTGTATAAATACGCGAATTGGTGACACAGATAAAGGCAAAGCATTGTCCGGTGGTGAGAAAAAGAGACTATCTTTCGCTTCTGAACTGCTAACAAACCCAACACTCTTATTTTGCGATGAACCTACTACTGGTTTGGGTGAGCTTCTACAAGACATTCGACAATTTTTTTATTTTAAATCAAATGTTTTAAAATACAGATGCATATAGTGCACAACAGGTGACGAGTATTTTGCTTCGTTTGGCCAAACAAGGAACGACAATAATGTGTACAATTCATCAGCCATCCAGTCAAATATTTGCCATGTTTCACAAAGGTACACGTTTTATATTTGACCTGTGATTAATTATTCAATTCATCTGCATTTCCTTTGTTAAGTGTTACTCTTGGCCGATGGTCGTATCAGTTACATTGGCACACCGGATGAAGCTGTTTCGTTTTTCTCACTGTAAGCATGAGATAGTGTGAATTTCCAAATGATGTCAAAACAAATTTTCCGTTGTTTTTAGAAATGGTTATCAGTGTCCATCAACGTATAATCCGGCCGATTTTATGATCAGCATTCTATCGAAGACTGAACCGGGCAAGGAATTGAATAACGTTGCCCATCAGCTTTGTGATGCATTTGAAGCAACACGTCAAGATCACACCTGTGAAATATCAAATGACTTTGCAATCGAAGAGGAGCGAAAGTATGACGTTCAAAAACCGCTTTGGATAATTACCGTCTATTGGCTGATCTATCGGAATTTACTAATTGTGGCAAGAGATCCGCATATTCAAAAGATTCGCATTGTAAAGGCAATCGCTATCGCGACTTTGGCTGGACTTTGTTTTTTTGGATCGGTTACTTTAGATCAATATGGAATTCAATCCGTTCAAGGAGCATTGTTTATACTTATATCGGAAAATACATTTTCACCCATGTACTCGGCTCTCACATTATTCCCAAATCGAGATCCACTGTTTATACGCGAACGACAAGCTGGCCTCTATAACACACTACAATATTATATAACAAGCACTGTGGCACTGGTAAGCTTTTGATCGGTTCTACTTGAATTCATTTCTCAAAACCTATTTATTTATCACAGATTCCGGGTTTAATCATCGAACCGCTCATTTTTACCGTAATTGTGTACATCTTTGCTCAACTTCGACCGACTGCTTATGCATTCCTGATGACAACGATAATTATCATTTTTGTGATGAACATAGCAACGGCTTGCGGTAAAAATTTCGTATTTTATTTCCATCGATTGTAGGTTGAATATAAAATCTTTCTGTTTAGGATGTTTCTTTTCCATTGCATTCAGATCGGTCGATATGGCGATTGCATTTTTGGTACCATTTGATGTGTCTCTTATGATCACGTCGGGTGTCTTTATCAAGCTCAAGTAAATTTAAAGTCCTTTTCATTGAAGTGTGGTTAGTAAATGATTTTTGCGATTTTAGTTCTGTGCCGTTTGCTCTATCCTGGTTAAAATACATTTCTTGGCTGAAGTATGCAAACGAAGCAATGACGATTGTACAATGGGAAGGAGTCACCAACATAAGTAATATCAGTAATTATTTAATGATTGAAAGTCATTCTTCATACATTTTTTTTAAATTCGTTCTAGCATGTAATTTTGCCGCTCAATTACCATGCTTCGAATCGGCTGAGGAGATCTATGATTTATATAATTTTACTGAAGATGATTTTAACACTGATTTATACGCATTGACTGCGTTATATATCACATTCCATGTATTTGGTTTTCTTTTTTTGTGGCTACGAGTTAGAAAGTATTAATTTTTTTTTCTCTAAAATTTGCAAACATGTGCTGAACATTAGATAACATTTTGTGTAATTTTGTAAGATTTGAAAACAAATAAATGTGCTCACGAAAGTAATAAAACTTGATTCATGTTACATCATATGTTTCTTTATTTATATTCTCAATATTATCTATCAACATAGAACCATTGCGTTATGTTATTATGTGTCCAATTCTACTTCAACGGGTCCGTGGCGCAACGGATAACGCGCTTGACTACGGATCAAGAGATTGCAGGTTCGAATCCTGCCGGACTCGATTCTTTTTTTTTTCATTTTTTGGATTATACTTTTTCAGTTTATTTCTAGACGATTCTATCGAAACATGTGCCAACAAAAGCAAAAATACATTTTGAAGCATTCTATTTATTATTTGAATATATTTGATTTTATCAATCCGAATTTTAAAGCGAAGCAACAACAATTTTACTTGTGATTTTCTTCAGCTTCAAAAAGGTATAATCCAGAAATTAAAAAAAAGAATCGAGTCCGGCAGGATTCGAACCTGCAATCTCTTGATCCGTAGTCAAGCGCGTTATCCGTTGCGCCACGGACCCCGTGTACAAGGAATGAATCAGAATCAAAGGTAAGTTGCCGTCGCATAAGACACTGGAATATAGACGGATGCTCACGTTAAAAATAAATACGCGACATTAAATTAGATACAATGTACCGCATGGTATGCTATTTTCTAGGCTATTTTTCTTGTTTTGCATAAGACCACGAATGATAAACACTCATTTCTTGGCATATCATTCACCTATTGCTTTTTTTATATTTTATACATCCGCTATATTTATATTTTTGCATATTAAATATTCGAATGTTCAATGCCTTTAGAAACAGCTGCTTTTTTGTTTATTAAGAACAATAAACTTTGTTCTTTTGTCGTCTTCCATCTATTTCTTTATTCTACGCCTACAGAAAAATGTCATTTCCAAAAGTCATACAAATATATACATGTAAAATACAATGAATGTGTGCAAAAAGAGACATGTATTTTAATCAATTTTTATTCCTTCGAATGATCTTGATCAACATAAAATGCATTGAATTTCCATTGGTGTTTGTACAAAAATAAAACATCTGCCGCTAAATGAAAATATACTTTCGCGCTTTTTTTCCAAATCAAATTGAGTTCGATGTACGAGACTGCAAAGAAAATGTCAAAGTGTTTGAACCACAAAAACCTGTCAATAATTCCACAATTCAATTTAAGAAGATGCTAAAATGTGTGCCTAATTTCCATAAAAACAAATCAAATTTACATTAAAATTCATTGAATTTTAAATAGGCATTCATATGTTCTACAGCGCAATTTTCCATATTAGTCAGTCATTAAGGTTGGTGGCCCTGTACATACGGAGAGAAAGAGAGAGTTTTGACACTTCAAACAATTCCAATTGACAGTTCAAGTTGTCAAGCGAAATACATGGCATTAGTTTTTATCAAAACAAAGAATTTCGATTTTCATTTGGAAAAAAGTTGCGAATATTCTCGAATTTAATGCGGAAAACTGATGTGAACTGTTGTCGAATGCAGAAATAGCCATCGAATTGTGTACGCACCAATTTGATTCCAAGTGAAAGAAGCTCAGTGTTTTGTGCAATCACTTTTCATACGAAATTTTTTGTTGAGATTACGATGAGGTATGTGTATGTAGATAGTACTTACAATTTTTCTTTGTCAAACATAATTGCATTATGTTTCGATGATGATGGCGACAATGTTCTGTGAATGTGTCTTTATTTATCGCAGTGTGTAATACATATATGTTTTATATTTACAGAACATGATTAATCGACCACGATGTCGGGATTGGAGTCCATTGGCCACACAACAGCTGCGTTTGCGGAATCTAATTCAAATCACAGGACATAATATCGATGCAGATCCGAATACATCGATTTATTTTACATTGCATTTGACATTGATGTCTGCCCCATTTTTCACGAGTGAACCATTGCAAACATTTCGAAATGTGATTTGGTCGGAAATCAATTGTCAAAACATTCAAAAATCAACGTCACAATTTGTTGTTGTTCGAGTATGGCAAACAAAACGCGTCCAAACCACGGAAGATGTAAGACATCCACGGCGATCGTCATTGAGCAATACAATCTCCATACACCGAGACTTGCGTCAAAGTAGCGTTGAGCCAAATGTTGACCGTGATTCAAGCGATGGCACCAACAATAAGGACAAAGTGTTGTTTGTGTGGGGCGTATACTTTTCCGGTTTGGTGCCGATAACAAAGCGTTCAGAGGTTAAATTAATGAATAATGCGCTAGTTTTTTATATTCACGGTGGTTTTTTTACATCGGTCGATTATTTATTGTCTGAAAGTGTTCCCATGCAATACAAACACTTCTTCGAAACTGCATCGCAAAAAGAATTTAAAAAAGGCTTATTATCATCGAAAAATTCTACTAACAATTTAATTGCTACCAAAGGTACGACTATTAACACCACAAAAAACTGTGATAGCCTGCATTCAAGTCGAAATTATCTAAATGAATTGGATGTTGGCGAGCGTAAACCAATTTCAATGGCAAATTCGCCAAAACGAATATCGGAGCCGATTTATGCCAGCGGACGATTATCTCCATCATGTGATGCTATCACAAATTTACCACACAAACCAGAAAATTCGAATGATGCGCACGATCAAAATGCCGACGAAGAATACACAATAACCGATCCGAATGTATTGAAAGTTCGATTTTTGGATAAGGAATTTTTCAAATGGGAAATTCGTCGTAGTTATAATGTGCAAAAGCTACTTTTGCTACAGGAAAAACAACGCGTATTCCGAAAGAAAACCCAGAGTGCCAATGAGGTGATGGAAAAAATATGCATGAAAAGTGCATCATGTTTGAATTTGGAATTAATTGCAAACAAAGCGATGTTCTATCGTCCAAAATTAGTGAATCCATCCTATGGCCGAACATTAAGTCGACTGTTGACAACGCAACCAGAACAACCAAAACCCGAAGATTTGCTGCGAGCACAAGAACTGCGACGCAAAATCGAAACGGCCAAATTTCGATGCCGATTTTTGACCATGGAACGCGATCGATACAAGGTTACGTTGCGAAAATTGCATGACAAATGCGCCCAATTAAATGACGAAAATATCGATAAAGAATCTTGGCTCATGGATGACTATCGTGAATTGAGCCGCGACCGAGATATGGCCATTGAAAAGCGTGCGCTTCATTCAAGCCGACAGAAATCGTATGAAAAAACTAAAGAGTCGCTCATACAGCGACAACATCAACTGCTTGGCCAATTGCGAGACATTTATGTGATTAAAGAACGCGATCGAAGCGGAATCTATGAGATTAACGGCATTTGCCTACCAAATACGGACATTTTACGCAAATATTATAGCTCACATCCATCCGGTACGAATAATCCGGCACTTAGTCTTTCCGTTGCTATGTGCTACGTTGCCCATGTCGTTCTACTATGCTCTTCAATTCTTAATGTGACATTAAGGTGAGTGCGTAAAATCAACCATATCATCGAACATTTCTAATCATTTTTGTTCTCTTTTCAATAGAAATAAAATCATTTATCAAGGATCAGCATCGAAAATTCGCGATGACATCAAAATGCTTTCCGAACATGATCGAGAGTGAGTTTTATTTCCACAAATTTTGTCATTTTTAAAAATCTATCATTTCTCTACTAATAATTCCAGATTTCCCTTGTATTGCCGTAACATTCCTCCCAGTGATTCATTGCTGTATGCAGCATTTTTACTTAATCAAAATATATCACAAATGAAATTCATTTTAAATCTACACTCGTCGCGTGAGGATTTGCGTGCAACACTTCCAAATCTACTGGCAATACTAACGGTTGGCGAAGAAATCACCGAAAAATATTTTGCGATTCAGGAGTCGGCCAGTGTATCTTTTTTAGCGGCCGATGCAGATGTACCGATGTCATCCATTTCGGAAACGTCCATTGATATGATGCTACCAGTGCCAGCCAACAAAGCATTTTCGATCAGCGAAGAGAATATCAATTTGGCCGACCAATCCAGGTAGCTGAGACAAAAAATCAATTGCACTCGTTTTCAACACAATTAACCATCTTTTTTATTTTGTAGACAAAGCATTGGTTCCTGTCGTACACGCGGAAGTTTTTCGGATGATCAATTAGCAAAATGTCGTGATGACAATTCAGATCGAAAATCGAATGTCAGTGCAAGCAGCCCGCATAAGACTTTTAGCTCGGAACCAATTTTACCAACTGGACACATTTCGTAAACACACCAATCACCAACACCAAATGATACGCGATTCTTTAGTTAAATGTCTCTCTTCAAAATGTTCTAAATGTTCTCCTCCATTTGGTATTATTCTTATTTCGTTGACTTTGACTTGTATTGAGTTGATTGTTAATTGTGTATTTAAATAAATTTAAAATGTATATGCGTTTCAATTAATATGATAAAGAAAAACTATATCGCTACTACTGGTACAAACAACCAAATTAATAACTTTAATGACAAAATATACAAAGCAATTCAAAATAAAAACCATGTTTTTAAAATGAATGTTCGCACTACCAACAGTTTTCTTGTCAGTATTCAGACGGATTTTTCTGTATGTAAAAAGGTATGTGATTTGTTCTTCTTCAAAAAATATTACATTTTTATTTGCAAAACATTATTTTATTTATAAAAAATCACAAAATTGCCTATAAAAACATAGGTAATTTCGAAAATGGCGCCATCGAGGTGCGAGCATGTATGTGTGTATGTATGTAAACGGTGTGTAAGGTAACGCCATTTTTGAAAACGACTTTGACGTTTCTTTCAAGAGATATGGAGCTCTCTTTCACTCTCGCGCGCTTACACTTGGATTTTATCGATATTTTGGGAATAGATATGTGTGAACACAAAACGCACACTGCTTATCCATAGGCCAGCAAGAGAGTTGCGATGTGCTCTGCTCTGTGTAAATAAGATTTGATTTGAATTCAAACAGTATACCACAAACAAGGAATGATTGTACGTAATATCTATACTAAATAGGATAATAGTCATCGTCGTTTTCATCGCAATGCATACACATAAAATAAAAATTGAATCAGTGCCATAATTTTTGTTCACGTTGTCAGTAAAGTAAATCGGTTCGTTTGTCTTGACGTACTGCGTACAGAAGCAGTCGAGATACGGTTATCGTTTATTGAATATTGAATTGTCAATTGACTTTATTGTGATTGTATTATACTACATTGGAATTAATTACATACGCTACTTCTTTTCGCCGTTTTGCTTTTGTACGTATTTCGGCTACGAGTTTATTTGATTGTCTAAAGTGTATCAGTTCCGTTCATCACAAGATGAGGTGTGAGTGACGAATAAAGAAACTATTACGTCGAATTATATGTGCAAATCACATGCGAACGTAGAAAACCAGTGGAAAACAGTTTACAAATAAGAAAAGAAAGAAAGAAATATATAAAAGTAAACAAGTGTATATCGAATTGGTTGTGGGTGATTTTGGGCGTACATTTGCAGCGCATCTCAATGTTCGATTGGTAAGTCAACATTTTGCTCTTGATTTCGCGCATTTTAGAAAAAAAGAACTCTTTATCAGTATTTGAGCCATTCACTGGCATATTTTTTTTAATTAAAAATTAATGGGTTAAAAGAGAATTTACTTTCACAATTCGTTGAATTGCACTAATCGATTTTTATCACTGCGATGCATATTGGCATTAGCTCGTTATGTTGTCAAGTACAGTATCGATATAAAAGAATATAGTAAAAAAAGGTAGCAGTGATGATGATAATGGAAAATCATATGTTGAGAAGTGTTCGGTGTGTACGTGCGTGTGACACATAAATCTATTTTGCGAAGCGCTTCATCCATGGAGAACCTTATTGTTGGGTTGAAAAAAAAACAATAAATTTCCTCGTTGATGCGCATTGCGCAAGTTAGCGTTTGCGGGTATGTCGGCAAATAAACACGATAAAAATATATTCGCGTAATATTCATTACTGCAACTGAAATTCTCATCTGTAGATAATACGAACGGATTTTTATTTATTCTTTTTCTCTATCTTGCCTGCGCTTTCTCTCTGTGTGTCGCTGCTGCTTCAAATGTTATAAATATTAATAAATTCGCTGATGTTGATATGTATATTATCACGGCACAAATGGCCTTGAACTGCTTTGTTACATTTTTTTTCTGCTTCCTCTAGATTTTTCTTTGTTTGTTTTCTATAGGTGTCAAATCAATGCACACTTAAAAAAATAAACAGGAAAATTATGATGATATATTTTTTACTAAGGTTAGCAC
Source organism: Contarinia nasturtii (assembly GCF_009176525.2). Classification (NCBI taxonomy): domain Eukaryota; kingdom Metazoa; phylum Arthropoda; class Insecta; order Diptera; family Cecidomyiidae; genus Contarinia; species Contarinia nasturtii. The sequence continues at coordinate 806,725 of NW_022200178.1, read as the reverse complement.
ACGTTAGGTTCAAATCGATTGAACAACACCGATATGTTGTAAGCGCGCAAAATATCGAGTGTTAGCTGCTACTGGTATATCATTCAACACAAACACTTCCGAATAGAGATTTTCACATTGATATGAACGTATATGCATTACTTACTCTCGCTTTTAAGTTGAATTGGCTCGAGCCTTTAAATAAACTCGGATAAAAGCGACGTTTTCATCCTATTGTAACCGGAAAGATGAATTGGGTGTCTTTTTTTACTGAATACTTTGGTTGAATGATATTTTGAAATTGATTACGTCAATTTTGATGTAAATTAGTGGTTTCTTATTAACTTCACTGCTCACTGCTTGTATTCACCGCGTAATAACATGTTATACAAAACTTTGACCTAGACAATATTCAATGGTAACAGCTTTAGTTTTGCGGTCATTTGTTGTGTGTTGTTTTCTAAATTCATTATTTGATGCAATGAATTTTAATGCGATTTTTAAAGAAAAACGATTTATAGACACTTCGGTACATGTTGCGTACTTGATCCCATTGCACAAACTGAATATGAATAAGAAAATTTGGTTTGTTCCGAATTATCGGCCGAGCACACTTGTGGACTCGAAAACAAATTATACTCGATTTCCTGAAACGGAAATGGTAATCGGAAATAGAGTCTTTGGGGAAAACAATATGAAATAAAATGCAAATTCTTTAATGCTCATTGAATATTTATTTTGTATTTTATAGAATTGAACATTTGAATGGAAGAATCAAGTTCTACTCTCTGTGTGTTTAAGTGAACAATGCAAGCAATTTAATGTGTGCTGGTTGAGGCGGCAGCTTTAGCTTGAGCTTCTGATTTTGATTGGCTACCGCCACCATATCCGCTACCATATCCATATCCAAGGCCAAGTCCACTGCCAAGTCCTCCACCAAGTCCACTGCCAAATCCTCCACCAAGTCCTCCGCCAAGTCCATGAGATCCTGTTTCAGAAGATGCGCTTGCACCAGAAAAGCTCTTGCTTCCAGCACCACCAAGACCACCGAGAAGGCCACCACTGTTACTGCCAGAGGTAGCTGTTGCTTGACTATAACTTTTTGACTGACTTAAACTTGGTATTGGTAGACCGAAAATTGGGACTGTTCAAATGACATTTTGAAAATATAAACGGGGGAAAGAAATGTATTAATTGCAGATGAGATTTAAAATATTACCGCGGCCGCCAACAGTTTTTGAACCTGTGTAATAAAAGTAAAGTGGAAAAACGATTATAAACTTACAAGTAGTCAAAACTTAAAAAAAGTATATATGAATAAACACTAACTCGATTTTGCAGCCGCTTGAGCTGATGCAGAGGAGGCTGCTGAATGAGCTAGAGCAATCTGAAAATTTTATTTTTATATAACAGTTTGAAAAGACGAAAAGGAGTTTTTGAAAAATTGTCTTACCAAGCTTGAAATGATGACAATGCTGCAGAAAACTTTCATTTTAATTTCTTGATTGAGTTACAAAACACAACTGATAGAGATTGTTGCAAATTTGGTGCCTTTTATACATCGAGTTTTCAATAATTTTGGTCGAAGAATTTTGGATATTATCATTTTCACGTATTTTTCGCATTCTTTTGCTCGTATTTTATTGCTCTGTGATAATAATAGAATACTTTGTTTTCAGATGACATCAGATGACATAGAAATTGATAGTTTTTAACATTATATCAATATATATTAACGGAAATATACCTAATAACAAATGGTCCACATGTTTTTGGACGAATATGTAATTTAATGTTTCCTTTTTAATTAATTTTTCTCTATGACTGCAAATGTCTTTATATATCTTACATATATCGCAATTCATTCAAGTGTCGAAACTAATTTTATTGATAAAAACATATTTCAGCGTGATATAGAAATTATTCCCAATAGGATTATACCAAATTTTTTATTTCGAAAAAAGAGACTCGTAATTATATAAAATGCTGGCCAAATATATTCCGGTGGGCGCTGGTGAAGCACTTTTTGTATGGAAATATTTGTTGAAAATTCAACAATACGCCACCTATTAAAGACAATAAAGATTTTCGTTACTACTGCTGTCTTGACACAGCTCTAGCGAACTATATAGCTGTATTGCAAACGTATTAGTACTGACACCGATTCTGTGTATGCGTGTGTGTTGTAAATTTTGCACAAGCAGGTAGGGTTGACGACTGAGTGCAGAATTTGCAATACAAACGGACACACAAAATCAGAGTCAGTGTGTTCTTTAGTAACAAAAATCTTCATGTATTTTAATAGATGTCGTATTCGTTGAATCTTCAACAAAAAATCTTCGATACCAGCGCCCACCGATATATTCCCATATTTCATTGTTGTAAAGTTCCAGCAAAGACAGAATATGTCTGTATGCATCATGGCCCATGATTCATGGGATCACTGCATTTCTTTTTTTGTGAAATGTGTGATTCGATTCAGTTTTCCATCATCTTTCATTTTGCTATAGTACAGAATACTACACGATGTGTATAGACCAAAATATAGCTCTAATATCCCTCTATCAGAATAAAAGCAAGACATAAGACGTCTTCTGTGAAATATATGGATGGTTCCATTTGGTACTATTAGATACGGTGGTATCATTAGATTCGAGTAACAAAAATACAAAGCTATATAAATGTTTGTATAGATGGTTTTTTTCAATTATTGCTTTATTTCAAAAAAATAAAAACACGAACGGTGATATTTTTTCAATTATACAATTTTTGTACTCATTGATCGAGTGTTTCAATGTTTTTAACTATTCGCTTAGAACAATTATCAATGAATTTGATTGAAAATCATTTTTCTCATCCTCATAAGACAATTACACCAAGAATAAATTCCGAATCCACTATATAAATTACTAATCCAGCTATTCCACTAATCCAAAAACACAAATGTGAAATCGAAACTATTTTTCCTATTCCATGCACTGTTTCCGTCAAAAATGTTAATTCTGCTATTCCGCACTATTCCACTAATCCATCAATAAACGTCAAAATAAATGTCAAATGAATTTGAAGTGAAACAATTTTTGCTATTCCATGCACTGTTCGTTATTCCACGCGAATCCATCCACATGAGTTGCTATTTCATTGCAAATTCTCGAATCTTTTCACTAAAAGTCTAATCTTATTCCACGTGTCTGCCCCTTAGCAATTATAACAATTTATCGAATTGTATTCTAACGACTTTCGATTTTCTTTCTCACTTGCGAATAATTATATCAGTTTGATTTGTATACTGATGCAATCAAAGACTTTCCATGTCGATTAATGTCGATTTAGTTGACAATTTAAGTGAAACCAACCTTATTTCAAATACTTAATAAAGAATCGTCAATCCTCAGAATATACCAATGAAAGTCGTGTTTTTTAGTTTAAAAAAATAAAACATGATTTATTTTATTGCCTTATGAATTTTTATTCAGTTTTTTTTTTATTTAAGTCATTCATTTTTTAGCAGAATCAAGATAGATATATGCATTAGGAAGCATTCTTTTATTTGCTTTTGCTAAGAGCGCTGGCTTTTGCACACGATTGAGATTCTAAGCGTCACTTCCACCAGCTTCTTCTATATCTTCTGGAATGAAATCATAATATTTTTCTGGTATTTCACCTTCAAATCCTATTAAATAAAGTAAAAAAACAAGTAGACGTTTGTACAAAAACAAGACAATTGTTATTGATAGAACTTACCATTGATCACATCTGTTAAGTAAAGAATTTCTTTTTAATTATTACCATTATAAAACCAAAAGTGCAATAATGATATGGATCCATTGGAAACAAATAAAATAGATCAAATTCAAACCTGAGTCATCAACGCTTCGTTTCATTCTATCATTATTGCCATTATTATTATTATTCATTCTACCGCGGCATGGTGTTGAGCTCGAAAGAGCAACCTGAAAATGTCTCCCTATTTAGTAATGCAGATAATAAAAACAAAATTTTCCTTTTATTCATTACCAAGCACAAAAATAAAACAACCCAGAGAACTCTCATTTTACTTGTTATGATAGCAAAATAACACTGATAAAGATGCTCGTGAAATTGGTGCCTTTTATACATCAAGCTTTCTATCTTTTTGCATTCCAGTATCTAAGAATTTCAATTAGACGAAATAAAGAACAACATTTCATTAATTGCTCTTGTTTTCATAAAATGACAAACGAATCAAATATTTTCGATTGAATGACGTATGTTATTTAGAATTTTTTTGGAGATAACGGAAGAGAACGATATTAATTAAATTCATAAAATAATTATCAGAACAAGAAAGACATATGATTTTAACATTTCCGCCTTCTATGAAATGATGATAGAAACCATGAATTTCACTTAAATCCATTTTAGTCATTTTAGCATCACCTCAAAAATATTTCATATATATCAAATCACCTCAAATATATGTTTATACTCTCACTTTTATCCTGACCATGAGACTTGTTTTCGCTGTATCCGACTCAAATTTATCAAATTATTCATCAACATCTTTATTATTATTCAAGTCACATGAATGCATTTTTTCCGTAAAAATTTTAAAAATATCTTTGAGTTTTTGTTTTGGCCTGTTGTGCGGTAAATTGAAGAGCCCCGAAATTTGATTTTCAAATATTTGCCAAACGAGTAAGGTACAATTAAAAATAAATTGCGGTACAATTATTTAAAACTAGTCCCAAGTTTCGACTTTTACATGTGCGGACATTTGTCTATACATCCCCATCTGACATAGTACACTTCGAATCAAATGCATATTTGAATTCTTCAATTGGTTCTTTTAATTTATTTTCCAATAATAGATCATTCGTAAGAATATCAGTGTCAAGTTCATGAAATATTTGAACAAATGTGGCGGCTTATTGTTTTTTGTTTTGTTTTTTGTATGGTATACATATAGTTTCATAGGGTGTCAAATGCCATATTTACGTAAATGAATTGCGTTTTTTGCTTCGTAAATATTTCAATTAGTATGCGATGCGTTAACAAAAATTGAAGAACAGTTTTTGTATAAAAGACACTCAGATTGTTGAGAAGAGTATCACTAGTACTTTATTGTTTTTCGGTAAAAGAAGTCAATTTAAAAATGAAAACTTTCTGTGTTGCAGTTTTGGCCCTAGGCTTGGTAAACAATAAAATATTCTATTATTCTTCCGATTAAATAATAACAAAACAATCTCTCAGGCCGTTCTTGTATCATCGTCACCATGCTTACCGCTTGTATTGAGTGGAGGCTCGGGAGGTAGTGCTAATGCGAATGCAAATGCACAAGCCAACGCTGCTGCAAATACGCAAGCTCTAGGCGGTGGAATTGGTGGTGCGAGTGCACAATCACAAGCAGCCGCTTCTGCGAATGCACAAACAAAAACATCAGGTCTTTTGGGTGGCGTTTCAAGTGCCGGAGCCAGTGCTTTGGCCAGGGCTAAAGCCGCTGCCCAATCAGCAGGTGACAATTCTATTTGCTACCACCAAAAATTTGCACCGTCTGCAAACGGTCGAATAAACTGTTAATTTTTGGCTCCAAGCAATATAGAGATGACCAATGATTTGTTCGTCACGATTCTTCTCTCATTTTTATAATACACTATCAATCACTAGGCAATGTCTTGAGTGGTGTCCGAGGTGCGTTGGGTGGTGCTGCAAGTGCCGGAGCCAGTGCTTTGGCCAAGGCTAGATCTGTTGCTCAAGGAGCAGGTAATACAAGAAAAACTTGCGACGCACAGAGAAATCGACAAATCACGCTCGTTTTCCATAGACTAGTGTCATAAAACTCTGTGCATATTCTTCTTCGTAGGTGGAGTTTTGGGAGGTGTATTAAGAGGAGGAAGCCATGCACAAGCCAACGCAGCCGCTAGCGCTAAAGCTGGTAGTGCAACTGGTGGTAATTGTTATGGTGGAGGTAAAACAACAAATTTCAAAAGATCAATCAGCACAGACAAAAGTTAACATTTTTGCAAGAGTAATGTTCACTAATGGTAACACCATTTTAACTTCAGGCGGAAGTGGATCGGTAGCACAAGCACAAGCACAAGCACAAGCACAAGCACAAGCACAAGCACAAGCACAAGCACAAGCACAAGCACAAGCACAAGCACAAGCCCACGCACAAGCCCACGCAGAAGCAGGCTCAATGAGCGGTGGTGGTCTTAGTGGTGGATCAGCTAGTTCTTTTGCCAGAGCTGAGTCGTCGAGTTCAGCTGGTGGTTTTGGAAGTGGCGGCTCACAAGTAAGTGCTCAAGCTTCGGCATCAGCCAAAAGCCAGGTAGTCGCAGGTGGATGCTAAATACATACGGAAGTTTTAAAAAAAGTAGAGTGATCTTGACACTAACAACGCAGAAAAATGAATTGGCTTGATTCCCGTCCCCAAATTTTTTGTTCAATTATTTCCAATTTGCAATATAATAAAGATTCAATCATTTGAATTTTATGGTGTTTATTTTTTGATATGCCAGAGTACTTGTCAAATATCACTTGATAAGAAAGTAAACAACAATAGCCCAATTGATATCATTTATCACAATCAAATTGATTTATTCGAATGTTTATCCACATTTTTATCTCTTTCATCACTCAAAACACTCACGAAAATATAATTTCAGTCATTACTCATAGCTGTAATTATAGTATCATTTCGACAAAATTGCTTCCGATTAAACGTTGTATTTCAATAGAAAACCATTGAAATATTTCACGTCATAGTGAAGTTCTTGATAATTTCTATCATTATAAATACTAATAATATGCAGTATTATGCAACTTGAAGAAATGGTTCCAGAGGTGAAACCAATAACTCCCCTGAAAATTGATAAAAGCATTTCATTGTCTGAAATTTTGACGCACCTACCTCTTCATTTGCCATTATCTAAATAATTTTTTTTGCACTTTATGAATTTCCTGTAAATTTCACTGACTATGAACGTCATTATCGCATACCACATAGTTTTATTATTTTTAGAAATGGATCGAATACCCGAATTGATATAATTTTCTTCGAAAGAAATATTTGAATTGAAAAAAACTCTGAATAAATCTCAAGTAATTAAAAATAATTACATTTGAAGTCGTTTTTCTCCGAGAAAATTACAATGGTTTGTTCAATAAAAGTATTTGTATAATTCGGCTAATTATATTTTCAAATAAGAAATGTGTATATAAACCAATGGCACTGAAAATCGGATAGTTCATTTCAAAAGTTAAATTCAATCGATAGAGATGAAGTTCACCATCGTTGCCGTTGCTTATTTCATTTTGGTTTTTAGTTCGGTAACTTATGGATTTTATCTGAAATTTTGAATCCGTTATTCGTAAAAGACACGTTTCATTCACGTACAGCTTATGGTTGCTGAAGTAACTCCCACAGATGGTGTACGAACGGCAACAAGGGGCATTGATTTAATATTTCGTGCAATTATGGATAGTCCAAGCGAATTTTTCAGGCAAACGGGCAGAGTTATATCTTGGATGGGGAATGAAGCCCAAAAGGGTGGCGCACAAATCAAATATACCAATAAATGAAATAAATTTTTACGAATTATTTTTCGATAATATAAATTTCCGATGCGCATATGATAAAATTGTCGACCGATTTGTTTTTTTTTCTCCATATGAAATTGAAATTATGACAAATGTACTACTGATAACGAGTTTCTTTCGTATAATATAACAAATTCATAAAATTAATAATTTTTAATTTGATTCTCTTTAAATTTCAGATTAAATAAATCCGTAGTGGAAGAACATTTGAACAAATAAAAAAATGGGAAATTCGAGTACAAAATTGGCGGAGAAATGTTCTCTATTGTCAAAAGACGAAGTGCCACTTGTGGCCAGTTCCTTTAAATTGGTTAGCAAAAATTCCGAGCGTATCAAGGAAGATGATTTAATGGTGAGCCATTTCAATCAATGACAACTTTCAATTTCGAATAACGAACGATCTTTTTCGCTTTTAGAAATTTTGGGGTTCCCAAATGGATCCACGTTTAGCACAATACATAACAAATTTCCTATTTGGAGCACCATCAAATCGAACAAATATCGTGGAATTTCAACGATTCGCTGAATTGTATGTGTTTTCGGTGCGTGGCTCAGTCGATGATCGAATTAGCGTCTTACTAGCTAGTGTCGGGCAATCCGATTCGGATCATTCTGAAATAGCATATCCACTAATTAAAGAGGTATAAATGAATGCCAAATAAATCGTCATCATGGCTGTGAAATCAAATTAACACCGATTTTTAATTTTAGTATGTTGAAGCTGTGGTTAGCAGTTATATGCGTGCACTCAGACTGGAAGGTGGTGTAGAGTATCAGTCATGGGAAAGTAAAGGTTTTCGAATTGTAAAGGAGTGCATACAAAAATTAGCGGAAAGCTTGTCATCGGAAGCCGTGCAACAAGGTT
>NW_022200178.1:765079-798290 GCF_009176525.2 Contarinia nasturtii | reverse complement strand
AAGAAGAGTTGCTTAAGCTTGCGAAAGACAGAGAGAGAGAGAGTGAGAAAACAAGTGTATGGTGCAGAGTCATATTTTGATAACGAAAAAAAAACAGCAAATTACATAAAATAAACACATGTGTACAATTGAAAGAGGTATCGCCTATTTAATTTAGATTTTTCGCATAATAATCGTCAAATCGTTGAAATTCGATTTAAAATTTATCACGTGAATGTCAATACGCATTCGCAGCGATTGTTATCGGTATTTCTTACACAAGGAACGTTCGAATGTATGTATCTTGAAGGTTGGATTGAAAATGACATGCCTAGCACACGAATACGTGTTGCCTGTCAAATTGACCTTCGACAAGGTTAAAACGACAAATACAGATTTTTCTTCACATAATGCGTACACACAACTGCAATATTCCATTGAACAATACAATTCAACCGAAATCAGGAAGTTTTTAATTGAATTTAATTTTTATACATTCACACCGGAATATTCTGGACGTAAACGATATACATTTGATAATATCTATCAGGGCATAATGACGTATTGCATAATATTGATGAAACATTTGAACATGTAATGCAATAGGTGCCTTTTTCGGTCTTTTTTGAAAATTCGTCCGAGCTTTCAGATACGCATTTTTAAATACGGAAGAAAAAACTTATTTGACACATGAAACTATTGGAATAAAATTGATTTGTGTTAGCCAAACGATATTAACACACCGGCATTGAATCTACGTACATATAGGCGTGAGAAGCTTATTATATATCGTTATGCAATCACTCACAGTGAAAAAAAATCTTTGAATTTGAAAACAAATTAAAATTGATTCAAAAGAAAAATTCGATTGGTATGTTTTGATGATTATTATGAATCAAATTGAAAACATTTGCAAAATAAAATTTATTTTTGTCATGCACAAAAATCACCAGAGAAAAAAGCACAGACACAAAGTAAAACGCACAAGAATAAAATCTAATTTTTTGAAATTATTAAGCAATGACACTTATAGCGATTGACGATATTTTACAGATAAAAATTAACTGAATGCATTTAACTTACAATAAACTGGAAAAATATCTTATGAAATGAATTTTATTCGTTTATTTTGCGGCGAATGTTCTGAACAACGATGTGAACTGGACAAGCGAGTACGTGCGAATAAGTAAGCTATTCGCAATGTGTGAATAGAACGGTGGATAGTTTTTTTCATACAGTTGTCAGCAGTGGAGGTGACCTTTTGAATTGAAGTGCGCATTACATAGACCGAACACAGCGCCACTCATGGATGGGATTGCAAACACATTTTGAATACGGATTTTAATGTATTCGTTTTGTGTATCTCATTTACTGCTTTGATATTGGTTACTTTTTTCTACCTTTCGAAGAACTTTTTTCAGTTATGCAAATCAAGATGTTTTATTTACTTTTTCTCTTCAAAAGACAAATTATCTCATACGAATATTATATTTCAATATCTTATGTATTCGACGCTTTCTCGATTCTAATTTGAGTTTGTGTGAGTTATTCATTAAACAGTTTATTTTGAAAGGGTTTTCTTGTAATAAATAAACAAGGAGTTTTATTTTGTTCATTCATTTATTAGCATACGTCCCTAGATACGTCCTCAAGGGGGTAATTGAAAAAAATCGAGAGGGGTAAGCAAAAAATGAAGTGTACTTTTTTCGCTTTTGTTTGCTCTTCACTTTTTTGGCGAAAATCCCTAGCAAATTGAAAGAATTCTTTGAACATTTTTAAGGGGTAACACTTCGTCAGGGGCCCCTGCTGAGGACGTATGTTTATTCGCATTAAAAAACTAACATTTTTATAAAATGAATTCTTAAGTGTATGAATTAGGTTCTTATTTAGACTTATTTGTGTGTACATTTTTATCATTTGCATTGGAATTAAATAAAGGTAATATGAGACAAATTAAAGTTATACTGAATCAAAGAATGATCTCTTTACATCTATTTTCTGATGATTTTTTAAGTGATTTTGGCGGCATGGTTTTCTTTACGAATCGCATAAAAAATTCGTAGGAAATATGCTTTCAATTTATACAACAATTGCAATTTCATACTTTAGAAGATACAGAGTTTCTTCTCATTATTAACAGCAAAAATCATAATTGAATTTAAAAAATTATTTTCCAAACTTAATATGAACTGGCAAAGGGATTGTTGCTTGTTTAAAGCCATGCATTGTTTAATTTGAGTTGGCAAAACCGTAAGAATTGTATTTGGCCATGAACTCTAGGTGGTCAGAGATGCAAGGATACCAATCTTTGGCTGAGTAATTGATCGCAGGCAAATCGCCACCATAATTGGCCGGAAGGTTAGCTCCGTTAATGTGTTTCATCAATGATTTACGGTTGCTTCCATGGAAGAACATCTAAAATGGTACAAATGGAATATATTACTTTCGCTTGTTTTATATGAAGTTAAAAAACTTACTCTTTTCGATAGTTTTTCTTGGACGAATGGTTTGAAAAGTGCCCAGACCATATTGAAAACGAAAGGCTGATTAACCATGTGCACCTGTTTCAAGCGAAGAGGCATTGCGTCTTGGATGAATGTGAGTAAACGTTTGCCCCATGCTGGAGTCAAGTGTCTGACTTGTGACATTCCCAATCCATCAAAATCCATAAGAACAACAACGCCACGCACTTGGTTGTTTTGTTCAACAAGTCCAGCAACTTGTATCAAATAGAACAATTTGAATAGCTGTTCCGATGACACCCTCTTTGGATCCCACAATTTACCACAATGAATAACCAAAACTCGGCGACCGTCTTATGAAAAAAAGCATATCAAATGGCGAACTGACTGTAGACTGATAATTCTAACTGTTACGCCACACTTACCTTGATCATAATTGGTCAATACATTGATCAAATCATTATTGACAAAGGCATCTTTTTCATCTTCAGGCATTAAATTTTTTAGTACGTCAGCATTATCACGTTTGAATTCAGCTATACGACGCATCTGCAAAACATAAACAAAAACAATAATTTCTTTTTCATATTTCAATTCATACTATCAATGATCGTGAAATCGTTGTTTACACACTTGACCCTAAAAATGGGAAACGAAAATGACAAAACACACATGCTAAACAAAGGAAAAATTTATTCTTTCCCATTGAAAACAAAGGTGATGGCGATTTAAAATGAAAACGAGCTTCGTCCCTGAGAATCTCAGGCTGAGATCAAAGGTATATGTTACCGTCAAAATTATATGACGAAATTAGACAAATGGAAAAATGTTTAAATTAATAAAGTTTGACAATTAATTTTTTTGTGAGTGAACTTTTTTCATCGCAAGTGATACTGAGTTCATTGCTATTAGGTGATAATTGTAACGAATTTACGTAAAACCTATATTATTGTTATAAATTTAAGTGTGACGGTACTTGACTTTGAATTTAAACCTCAAGATTTTTTCACGCAAGTTCATTAATTGTTGAAATTTTTCACTCTCTCCATATGAACCAAACGTTTGAATTACTTTTACAGGCGAGTGCGATAACGAAAAAAAACAACTATATCGATCACCTGGCCATTTAAGTGTAAAAAAATAACTAAGTAAACGTTGCGATAACATTTGTTGTATCTATCATTGATTTTGACGGAAAAAACGATAGTTTAAGAAAAATACAAAATCTATGCTCACCAATTTGATAGCACTTTCTGGATAGAAATGACATGGGCGTAAAAATATTTTAAGCGTTTCCTCATCATCTTGGTAGTATAAATCGGTGTTTTCATGTAAGAGTCGACGCAACTCGGCAACACTTTTTTCAACTCGTTCCGGAGTTTCATTTAATTCCACTTCAGCGATTTTTCTGGTTTCGGCTGACATTGGGCCGGTTTCCAATACAAATGGTGGCTTTGACATACTGAATATTTGCTTCACCTAAAAAAACAAACGACATTTTCTTGCATTAAAAACGGTGATTCATTTAAATAATTTGAACCCCTTTTTTCTCCGAATTTGTTTATTTTTTCATTTTATCACAGTTTTTTTTGCTCCACCATATCAATTTGGCTTCTTCAATTTAGCAGCAACTGAATTTCCTTCAAAATATGCATTTCAGTATTTCAATGTTAATTTAAAACGTTAAAACTATTAAAAATAGACAGTGCTTTGAATTCACGTTGTTTGAATTGATCGTATAGTGGAATGAATGTACGAGAACTGCGCACATGCACAATTTACTGGATTCGATTTATTCCAATCGGAATAAATAATGCAAAAGAATCAATTGAATTTATTTATATTGAATACGTCAAAAATAAATAAATGAATCAACGAATTTCATTAGGTGAACGGTAATGACACTTTTATCAGAATTGAATTCGATTTAAATGAATGGACTTTAATCAAAACCATCCAAAAAGGGGCCAATGAATCAAAAGTACCGAAAAATCGAAAAAAATCTAAAAGTGTCTCTTAATTCGAAAATTTGATGAAATTCACGCGAAAAAATCTTTATTAAATTTCAAAATTTCACATTAAATAAAACCACAATTAATATTACTTGTTAAAAGAAAATTAAAATCCACTTGGATGTCACTTGAATACTGTAAGATGACCGGTACTGACACTGTCTAACGATCGACTGTTTTTAAATCAATAAATGATATGAAATTTATTACTTCGTCAAGTTGAAATGGACTATAGAGTACCAAAAAAAAGAAACTGATTAAATGGTTTGTCCGAAAACCAAATGCACAAACACGAACAAATTCAATGCTTTTATCTCGTTGCTTTCGCTGTTGTCGTTGTGATTATTATTTTCATTGCGCACGAAAAAGTATGAAGGAAATTTGAACTCGAGTGGATGATTCCAAAATGTATTGTTCACAATGTGTGTGTGTTCAAGAAAGCCTAAGCAACAGGTGTGATTGAAGCCATGGTAATAATATATAAAAAATGGGAATAAAAAATGTATGGGCACGTTGCAGTTTTTTTTGACAAATTTCTTGAGGTCACGAATATTCTAGCTGGTTAATATGTATGAACTATTCGCAATTGAATTGTATCGAAGTGGAAAACAAAACGCATTGAAATTCTTATGCCGGCCAATATGATTGTACTATGTGCTTTATTGAAGCTACAAAATGAAGACGAATAAAGAGCAATATTCAAATTATATGGTTGAATGGTTGCTCGGAAATCGAGAGGGGTTGGTATCCATTTTTAAGTAACTTGACTTGAGAGCGGTACGCTATTTGAAATATTAAATTTTTAAAATCTAATAAAATCGTTTAAAAATACAAACTCTCAGTGTGAATCACTTTTGGTGATGTGTCAAAATGATCGTTTACTGTTTCAATACAACAATTCAAAATACCTAACAATCAGCCTGTGAAATATCAGGTCAAGATATCCAGAGTATTCTCTATCTGTGTTGTTATTGAAAAAATGCTCTTGTGATAAGACGAGTACAATCGATTTATATATTATTTTCATCATTATTGAACAACTAAAAACAATTCAACTTGTCGATTTGTGTGCCGTATTTTTATCGTCGCTCTTTTAGAATTGACTAACAATACAAAGTGCAAGTATTAGTACACTTTATTTTGTAAGAGTTTTCCTCATAATAAATGAACAAGGAGTTTTATTTTCTAGAAAATATAGAGTTTTATTTTATTCATTCATTTCTGACTTAACGCATTCCCATTAAAAATATAATATTTAAAATCGTTTTAAATAAAATGGTACCTAAAGTGGTATGAGCTGTTAACTCCAACATTTCTTATTCAGACTTATTTGTGTGTACGTTTTTATCATTTGCATTGGAATTAAATAAATGTAAAATGAGACAAACTAAAATTATACTCAATCAAAGAATACCATCTTTTCATTTACATATTCTGATGATTTCTGATACATAAAAATGAATGTGAGAAAAAAGTATTCTTTAGACTGAAGATGGACTGAAAAATAATTGGCGCTTCTCAAAAAAATAGGGCTAGACTCATACGTTTTACATTGTTTAATCTGAGCTGGCAAAACCGTAGGAATTGTATTTGGCCACGAACTCAAGGTGATCAGAGATGCAAGGATACCAATCTTTGGCTGAGTAATTGATCGCAGGCAAATCGCCACCATAATTGGCCGGAAGATTAGCTCCATTAATGTGTTTCATCAATGATTTACGGTTGCTTCCATGGAAGAACATCTAAAATGGTACAAATTGAATATAATTATTACTTTTCGCTTATTTTATATGAAGTTAAAAAGAACTTACTCTTTTCGATAGTTTTTCTTTGACGAATGGCTTGAAAAGTGCCCAGACCATATTGAAAACGAAAGGCTGATTAACCATATGCACCTCTTTCAAGCGAAGAGGCATTGCGTCTTGGATGAATGTGAGTAAACGTTTGCTCCATGCTGGAGTCAAGGCTCGGACTTGTGACATTCCCAATCCATCGAAATCCATGATAACAACAACGCCACGCACTTGGGTGTTTTGTTCAACGAGAGCGGCAACGTGAATCAAGTAGAACAATCTGAATAGTTGGTCCGATGTCACTTTCTTTGGATCCCAAATTTTACCACAATGAACAACTAAAACTCGGCGACCGTCTTATGAAAAAAAAAAATAAAGCATTTGAAATGGTGAACGGATAAATTAAAACGTTTCCCTGCTACACTTACCTTGATCAAAATTCGTCAAAACATTGATCACATCATTATCGACAAAGGCAGATTTTTCATCTTCAGGCATTAAATTTTTTAGTATGTCTGCATAATCACGTTTAAATTCAGCTATTCGGCGCATCTGTAAAGCATAAACGAAACAAATGAATTCTTTTTCATATTTCAATTGTACAATCAATAATCGTGATGCTATTGTTTGGCCTTAAACATTTTTAATTAAACAAAGGAAAAACTTATTCTTTCCGGAAACTTCAATTGAAAACAAAAGTGATGATGTTTCAAAATGAAAACGTGTTTCTTCTCTGAGGTCAAAGGTGTATGTTATCGTAAAATTTATGTGACGAAATTAGATAAATGGAACAATAGAAAAATTAGGAAACGTCACATTGTATGACCTCAATTCAACACACAGTTCCGCGAAATCTATGACCGTAATGTATCTATGACGATCATAATTTATATCTGCAATTAATTTCATTTGTTTTCGCCAATTCGAAGAACAACGTGAGCGTGGCCATATATAAAAATGTGATTGCGCGCGACAGACATATTGACTATTAACAATTGTTCAACCATTTTTGCTTTATCAATGGATGTCATTTTATAATTAATGAAGTTTTACAATTCAATATTTTGTGTGTGAACTTCTTTCATCGCAACTGATAGTGAGTTCATTGCTATTCTGTGATAATTTGGATGAATTTACGTAAAAGCTATATTGTTGTTATAAATTTAAGTGCGCTACTACTCAAGACATTGAATTTACTTCAAACTTTTATATTTCACTCTCTCCCTATCAACAAAACATTTGAATTACTTTTCCAGGCGAGCGCGATAACGAAAAAAATAACAAATATAATGATCACTTTAAGTGTGAAAAAAATGTGAACTAAGTAAATGTTGCGATAACATTTGTCGTATCTATCATTGATTTTGACGGAAAAAACGATAGTTTAAGAAAAATACAAAATCTATGCTCACCAATTTGATAGCACTTTCTGGGTAGAAATGGCATGGACGTAAAAATATTTTAAGCGTTTCCTCGTCATCTTGGTAGTATAAATCGGTGTTTTCATGTAAGAGTCGACGCAACTCGGCAACACTTTCTTCAACTCGTTCCGGAGTTTCATTTAATTCCGATTCAGCGATTTTTCTTGTTTCGGCTGACATTGGGCCGGTTTCCAATACAAACGGTGGCTCTGGCATATTTACTCAATATATTCTTTACCTAAAAATACCAAACGACATTTTTTTTTGTATTAGAACGCTGATAACAGTTGTTGGAAAAATTGTTCAGAAAATATGTGAATTTTTCATTAAAATAAGCCGTTTCTAGAACTTTTATAGGAAGCAATTTTTTATGAATATTGCTCTTTCTTATGTTCAGGTGTAAAACTTGAAACATTTTATGAAATAAGTGACCGCACTTTTCCAATACCAATAACAACTCTGCCCTTTTTCTTTCAATACACAACTAAACTTTTTCACTAAAATCATCGCAAAAAATTATCATCTGACAATTGAGAATAATGCTTTAACTGATTTTTGTTCAAAATCTACCTTATAAATTTGGCATTAGTTTTGCACCACCCAAATTTCCTTGAAAATATGCATTTTAGTATTTGAATGTTAATTTAGACCGTTAAAACTATTAAAAATAGATAGTGGTTTGCATTTGATCGTATGTACGAGAACTGCGCACATGGACAATTTACTGAATTCAATATCGACATTCAAAATATTTATTCCGATCGGAATAAATAATGCAAAAGAATCAATTGAATTTATTTATATTGAATACGGTGTGCGACGAAAAAAATAAACAAATTAACGGATTTAATTAGGTAAACGGTAATGACACTCTTATCAGAATTGAATTCGATTTAAACGAATGGACTTTAATCAAAGCCGTCCGAAAAGGGGCCAATGAATAAAAAGCACTGAAAAATCAGCGGCTAAATTTAAATAAAAACTACATAATTATTCTAAAACTGTCTCCTAGTTAGAAAATCTGAACCAATTCACGCGAAAAATCTTTTTAAATTTCAAAATTTCACATTAAATCAAATCACAATAAAATATATTACTTGTTAAAAGAAAACTAAAATTCACTTGAATGTCACTTGACCAGTACTAACAGTGTCTAACGATCGACTGCTTCAAAATCATTAACTGATATGAAATTTATTACTTCGTCAAGTTGAAATGGATTATATAGTACAAACAAAAATGGAAACTGATTAAACGGAATGTCCGAAGAACCAAATGCACAAACACAAACAAATTTAATGCTACTATCTCGCTGCTTTCGCTGTAGTCGTTGTATGAACGGAATTTGAACTTAAGTTTGATTGCGAGGATGATTCCAAAAGCAAAACGTATTGTTTATAACGCGTGCGTTCGAGAAAGCCCAAGCAACAGGTGAGAATGAACGAAGCCACATGGTTAAAACAATGTTGTGATTCACAAAATTGTGTTTGTGTGTGGTCAACATATGTACTATTCGCAATTGAATTGTATCGCAATGGAAAACAAAGCGCAGTAAAAACTGTGCTGGCCAATTTGAATGTACTGTTTGCTGTAATGACGCAACAAAATAAAGACGAATAAAGAGCAATATTCAAATTAAATGCACACAACGACCATTGGCCACGAACTCTGTTTCTGTTATTATTACTCATATGTTACATGCGTTATTATTAATCGCTTTGATAATATTATGATTGTCGTACACATCAACAACAACAGCAAAAAAAAAAACGAAGGCATTTTGGCTTGGACTGTTTTTTGTTTTGTTCAAATATGCTTGTTTATAACGGAACGTTTTCTGGACTATAAATCACCACACATTGATCATAATATTATACATTATCGGCACGAAGCAAACAATGCTCTTGTGATAAGACGAGTACAATCGATTTATAAATTATTTTCATCATTATTGAACAACTAAAAACAATTCAACTTGTCGATGTGTTTGCCGTATTTTTGTCGTCGCCTTTTTAGAATTGACTAACAATACAAAGTGCAAGTATTACGCGTACTTCTTTTTAGATATGAACTTGTAAGTCTTCTGATAAGCATGCATGATGAATTGTGATATTTTTTTTGTTGAATTTTGCTCCATATTAGAGAGAAATGCGTGCACTGTGGTGCGCGTCATTTATATTTGAGTAATGATTTTAAGATTTATTTTTATAAAAAAAAAACATTCACTGTTTCCAACATCTGGACTGGTTACATTCGGCAGTCCAAAAGTCAAAGATATTGAAAGAATTCATGAAATAAAAATGAAAATGATTTTGGAGGAACAACACTTTGTACTCGTTTATCAGCTGTAAGTTCAATTGAATTCAATTAAAATTTGAGAATACCCTTCAGATTGTGATAGTAAAAGATAGTACATTGATTCGCTTAACCTCATCAAATCCTTAAAATTGCAAATTTTGCACAAATCAATCTCACTGTCGAAAAAATAAAGGAAATACACTTCCCTTAGTTCAAGTTTATATTATTTCTGCTCCACATGAATTCGATTATAATCATTGATTAATTCAGATTTGTCATTAACACACTATATTTAAACACCATATTGTAAAATAAAATTGATTTGTGTTATCGCGCGCTGAAAGTGCATCGAGAGAGCACTAGCCTTGAAGCAGTATTGTGGAGCTTCACTGGAATTTTGAACTCGACGAATGGCATGCATATTGTTCGTGTAGTTGATAAAGAGCGTCGATGTTTTTCTCAGCTGCTTCGTGAAAACAGTTGATCTCGATTCTCTATTGGCCAAAGTCATTTTCAATAATTCCAAAAAGACGACGATCGAAATTTAATTGGTTTGTTGTGTAGAACAAAACATGTAAACGATCACGTCTGACGGTGAATTAAGAAATTGGGCTAACACACTTATCTAAACCGGATTGACTGGTGCCGATGATATCAAATTATCAAAAACGTCTTCCAAATTTGGTTCAGGATATAATCAAAAATAATTTCAACTCATTGTCGGATGACTTCTCGGCTGTAATTCTGGCAATTATTATCAAAGTGACCGCCGGCCGGTTTTCACTTAATTGAAAAGATTACAACATTTTTTTTTCATTTAACTAACTATTTTGATCAACAAAAACAAAGAGGAAAAAACGCACGTTTATTTAAATGACGTGAAAAACACAATAATTTGATAATATTTTTGCTGATTGCATTTGATTTGGATGACGACTTTCTTTGAGTAATCATTTTATTAGAAAATTAAACTCAATTTTCATAACTGAAATGTAATTTCAATGGAAAACTAACCGACAATTATGTAATCAATTTTTTATTATTTGTATTCATTTTCTTTCGTTTAAAATTGTAAAATGTATACATACCATGTGTTTCATTCTAACTCGAATGATGCGAGCTCTGCCACGAAAATTCACTTTAACAATGGTACTTTATGCAATTTTAGTTACATTTGAATCCAAAATTAATCAATTTCTTGAAGAACACATTTGAAGATTGTTGTGATAAATATGACCGGCAAGCGATGCGAAGCATCGACAAATGAAGCAGCTTCATGCACGAGATGCAAAAACCCATCATCGGCTTGAATAATTTTACGCCCGAATTGTATAGATGACCTTCACCCTAAAATATGTGGTGGTGTGTGTTTACATATGGATATTACCAATACACTTAACATGTTGCACAATTACGTGGAAATATACCGTGCTGTGCACTCGTTGCTTAGCGGTGGATAAATGCAAGACATGCGCATCATTTGTCAACAATATGCATTTTCACGCTGAATATTTTCCATTTATAAAATGCAACACACTTGACCTTCACTCAAGACGACACGAGCAGATTCAGCGACAGAAGAAAAAAACGAAAGTTGCTAATTAAGCACACAGTTTTTAATATTTCCTTACAATCAATCATAATTCACTTTAAATGGGAAGTTTTCCACCATCCACTTTTATTTTTACGGTTATTTTTATCTTAGGTGTTTCTAGAATGAGTTTACGAGGAAAACACATTGCAAAAGAGCTCCTTAGCTGGCAGCAAAAGAAATAGAACTTTAGATTCTTTCTTTGTGAAATCTATGAAATGTTTCGCACAAATGGTGACTTAACGTGATCAGTTTTCTATAAATATTACTTTTACGTAATGATTGCATATAATCTCGTACTAAAGCTATTTTTGGAATTTAACTTGAGACTTACTATACTCTTGAAAATTATAATGAAAGGAAAGATTCTTCGAACTCGGTTGAAGATTTCTATAGTGGAAATGGCGGTTCTGTTAATATTGAAGAAAAAATGTACATTTCAATGGTGAAAATATAAAAAATTTCCACTCTGAACATTTCTTATACGTACTCATCTTATCGATTTAAATTTGTTTTCTGCCCTTTTATGAAACTAATTGATGAAATTATGAAAATAATCGAAAAATATTTCAATGAAATAAAATAAAATTTAGAGATAAAAAGTAATTTTGGTTCTACTAAGATTCGAACTTGGATTAAAATTTCAGTGGTTTTCAAAGACCGTAGTGTAAACCAATACACCACGAGATCAGTTTACACTGGAGCCCATGAAATTTACCATCATTCAAGAAAGAAAAAAAAAACTAGTTTTAGCAGCCACGTGACATGTTGTTGTCTAGAAAGTACAAGTTGACACGTCTTATCTCCCGGTTTGGATTGATTATTGCAAAAACAAATCATACGAAATTTACAATTTTTGTATATATTTTTTTTTTGTTCAACTATGACATGAACAATATTTTAAGCAAATATTCTTCCACAAACCTATGATAATCATCGAATTAAACAGAATTTGAATGCCTTTCAACTAAAACTTCACCCACATGCTTCATCACCTTGTGAAAAGAGATTGTATAGTAAATGCATGAATATACGAAAACTTTACATAGTTTGTAGTCTCACAAGTGTCATAATTGTACACCAAATACCAAGCGATGTAATGGTTAGTACTCTGGCCTTTGAACTTAGTGATATGAGATTCTCAAATGAACTAATTTTCACTTTGAATGATTTCATTTAATTGAAGTTTAAATATTTATGCCATTTGTTGTTTCATGCTTTTGTTCTCTTTTGTTTTGATACCGTTCACATATATTCACCATTTCTCATGTGCCTTGATAGCAAACGACTTTCCAAAATTATGAAAATGTTTTTGTTTTTTATGCTCAGTCAGCTAACGTCTTCATGCAAATGTTTTTATATGTAATACAAATGCGGCGGACGGAATGTCAAGTGTGCACTTTGCGCACAGTTCATCAAGCGGTTCTATGGTGTAATGGTTAGCACTCTGGACTTTGAATCCAGCGATCTGAGTTCAAATCTCGGTAGAACCTGAATTTTTTTTTCCTCTCATTTTTTCCAACATTTTTTGCCATACTTTCACTTCTTATCTATATTTTTCTCAACCATTTCTCAATTTGATAATTGTTCAGCACTTTCTAAGTCAAAGTAGAATTAATTTATCGAAATATTTCTCAATTTCATGACTTCATGTGTATTTTTTTATTGATATCCTTTTTTCTCAATTTCCCTTTTTTCGATATAAATGTTTAATTTGGTAAGAAATAAAAACAAAAATGTTTACTAATTGTTCAATGAAATTAGCGATAATTGCTGAACATTACCGATTCAAATTAATTCCTGTTTCATTTTTTGGCATACGATAAATGCGAATAAAAAATTACATACAACGAAATATTCAAGACCGTCTCCATCCACGGAAAAAACTTGCGGTCGTGTTTGTGAACACATTCGAAAACTTTTATAAATCAACATATTTTATTAATTTTAAAATGAAATGAAGGAAAATATCGCCGTTTACTAAAAGTCAATCTAAAATTGAAAATGGAAAAAAAATTACAAAAAAAAAGAAAAAAAAAAATTGATCAACTAGGTTCCACCGAGATTTGAACTCGGGTTGCTGGATTCCTCTCGATTCTCATGTGAGTTCAGAGTCCAGAGTGCTAACCACTACACCATGGAACCGCTTGTAAGTAATTGCGCAAATTTAGCGTATGACTTGTGCAATTCGACATTACTTTGAATGACATTCAACTGCTGTAATCAATACCACCAACAATGCACACACCGAATCAACAAGTGTTTGTTCATATGCACAATATGTGACTCATTTGTTTGGGAAAAATATTGACCAAATGAGAGGATGTTTTGATGAAATTATGTTGTGTCTTTGAATACACAAGAAACGTCATTCATTCTTCAAATGAACATTTTGACCCCCTATTGGTGGCTGTCGAAAATACAAGCTTCGAACATTCTCTTGCTTATTGTGGCGATGTGTCAAATTCAAACGAGAACACCCAACACGTTCTGGTTGCATTCAAGCTTTGGACTTCGTGGCGAATGAAGCGCGCATAAAATCAAGAAAGAATATTTTGATCATAAAATTTATACCGTTGTCGACGCAATTCCATGTGATTGGCATACATTTAACTTGTAAGTGTTTTCCATCCTTTTATTTTTTAATTTTATCATGCATTCTGTGGCTCATGGGGACAAATATATTTTTTTCGTCTCTTAATAGAAAAATCTCGAATCAAATGTGAAGAATTTGAAACAAAATGGCTGACTGTGAAAAATCCATAACCAAACGATTGCGAAGAAGATCGTCGATTGTACCGGTTAATTACAATCTGGGAAAGAAACGAAAATGGGTGGCACATTTCAACGAAAATTCCGGGGAATTGCCACAAAAAATCTCGTTTGACATGGTTGCCGTGAAAATTGAGCCGCCTGACCACGAATCGGTCGATTGCAATCCACCGAAGAAGCGAAAATTGGCATTGAAAAAGTCCAAAGGCAAATCAAAAGAGCTAATGGCACCCAATGCAGCGTTTAAAATAGTTACTGTGATAACTGAAGCACCTGAACGTGACAACAGTGATTTGATGCGGTTGAAGGATGACGTGTTGTTGAATATGTTCCAACATTTGGATCTCAAGGATCTATGTGCAATGGCTGAGGTTTGTAAGCGATTCAGAGCACTCGCCGCAACCGTATTTGGCCAGAAGTTTGAAAAATACAAAATCTACGGATTGGATCGTTTGCTATTCCGTCGCTCAATGCGTAAATTCGGTCATTTGATCAAGTCGTTCGACATAAGCGAAACCATACTTGCTCGCACCGATGTCGATATAATTGCGAAGTACTGCACTCAATTGGAAGGTTTGTTACTGTCAATGATGAAAATTGACTGTGACGCATTCAAACCAATCTTTCCACGATTGAACAACTTACTGGTGGAAAACTGCACATTTGTGGGCGACAGCGACCGACTATTTTCCATTTGTACCAAACTCAATGTACTGCATATTGACGTCGACAAATACTACAACATTCCAAAATGCACATTCCCGAATTTGCGAACACTTCAATTTGACTGCGGAAGCCGATGGAAGTCCGAGTACCTATGGCGATTATTGGAACTCAATCCACAAATCCATTGTTTGGACATCATGACTCTGCCAGACGATGAAGTCATTGAAAATGTTGTTCGGTGCGCCCGAAATGTCAAAGAACTGTACATTGGACCCGGATTGATTTGGAAATTACCGAATGAACAAAGTGCCGAAAGTCTGATCAAATTGGCCAATTTGAAAGCGTTGAAGAAACTAACGTTGATTGCCAAAGGCTTTGATTACTGTGAATATGTTGGTCGGCTGGCCGATGCATTTTCAAAGAAAAAGGTCGCCGTTGAATGCTTGAGATTGGAATCGTTTGAAATCGAAAGCACCGATTTACAAAGCATTTGCAAGATAAACACTTTACGATTTTTGGTTTTGGATTCGGTTCAAGAAATTTCGGACAACGATTTGATTTCGATTGGAACTAAAATGCCCTTGCTTGAACAGATGCAACTTGATCTGAAATTCAACGATTTGCAAAATATCACGTGGGATGGCGTTTCAAAAATGATTCATTTTGCTGGAAAGTTGACATTTCTCCGACTAGACGGTGTACGAAACATGCAAATCGGACAAAAAGAATTCAACTTGCTGGTGAAAATATTGAAGAGACGGAATGGCGCAATGAGAATGGTAGTAACAGGCTGCCGTACGACGACTGGCTTCAATGTACCGCAACAAATCCAAGCGAAACATCAATCAGTCATAGCATTTGACTACAAAACCGACAACAGTGATGGATGCACGTGTGAACGCTGCACTGGAAACATCAACACAATCCAAATTAAGGAGGAACCACAAGAAACTTACTATACTTTTGAAAAGTATTCATATTTGTGAAACACCAATGTGTTTCGATTTCATTAAAATTGTCTTATTTTTGTAGTATTCAACAAACCTCTCATATTGACATATTCACCAAATTGATTCATTCATTTAAAAATATATGCAAAAGAATTGCGAATAGAATTAAGTTTAGACGAGAAAAAAAACATGACAACTCAAAGATTTCAACATATGAACAGTTGATCCAACAGCGAAAATTCATTTCTTACTACATTTTTATTATTTTCATTAAAATGTTTATTATTACAATTAAAGTTACAATATCAAACTAACATTGAATCTTTCACTTTTTGTTTTGTGAAGTTTCGTATTTAATGTCACTATTCCTGTTATTCCACTGAGCAACTACATATTTAAGAGATTTTGTTTATCCTCTCTTTGTTGTGTTAGCAACATAAATTAACACATCGTATTACAATTCAGCCTTATGAAAAATGATGGCCAATCGTTTATAGTTATACACTCTTCTACAGGAAGAGTTATACAGAACACGCTGCCCTGTAGATTTTCTTGATTGCCTTTTTTTACACTTTCGCACACAGAGACATAAACAAATCAGAAATAAAAATACAAAGATAGCAACAAATATCAATAAATAGCGAATATGTACTGAGTGACTATTTGAAATATTTTTAATTATTTTGTCCAATGAAATGTTTTTCATTCTTCCATAAATTATTGAGTTTTCTTGCACACAATCAGCGCCTTCGACGTGTGTTTGATTGATGGATGAATCGTGCCACTGCAGTAAAAATTTCACCAAGTTTCACAGGAGAAATTATTTTTCGATTTCTGTTAAAATATTCCCTTCCAAATTCAATTCAATTAAATTTTTAAAATTTCGTAAAAATAGATAAAAATCAACTGTGTTCAAATTATTGTACGAAATATCTAAAATTTCCAGATTTCTTAGATGATAAAATGTGATGAAGTCGAAATTTGGTAAATTCGATCGTTTGAGGTACAATTGTTTTAAAGTCGTAAATTTTTCGAAAGTAATCGCGGTTAGATTTCCGATGAAATGATTTGATATGTCAAGCGTTTGAAGAAGTGGACTTGCCTCCTGCATCAATGCTGAAATATTCTCAATTCGGCTGCTCGATAAATTCAAATGACGAATAGTTATAAAGTCACGTTTGGTGAAAATCCATTGAAATGTTCTTTCTGACAAATGCAAACGGGTTTCTGTTTCTTTGGGTGTAATGAGAATATCAAAATCGATGTTTGTATCCCCATCAGCGCAAATTATTTCGATTTTTTCCAATGTGTTTATAAAGATACCAATTGAGCTTCTATCTGCAAAAGACGTAAGAAATCCACATTCCAATCTCTTTATTTGGTTGTTATGTAGGCGCACACTTTTCAGCTCATGATTGTGTTCGAATTAACTGTTTTCGATGGTTTTAATTCGATTACTACTCAAATCCAACATCTTCAAATGCTGTAGATGTGAAAATATCGGCGCGTTGACTGTCTCGATTTTATAAATATAATACTTGTACACAAATAGCTATCGAAATCCTTCACGGGTGACCAAACGGTCATATTTTTGCATTTAGCGTTTGAAATATTGAGGATTATAAAAATTGTATTCAAGATCCTAGAAGGTTCAAGCGAATACTTACAGATAATCGCTAGGATAATCGTCCCATTCAAATGCTTGAACTTTTATACCATCTCCAACATAATGTGATGTGATATTGATCGGTTGGATTTTTTCATTAAACTCGCCAGGACCTCGATGATTTTCATGCTCGATAAATTCAAGGGATGTGTAATGAACTCCACCTGATATTAAGTCATTTGTTCCAGCTACAATCGTGACTCCAAGTTCTCTCCTACACAAATTTTGATTAAAAAAATTGAACGACAAGTCGGTTAACATTAAACGTCTTCTTTACCTCTTAAAGCAGTAACTCGCTGTAAGAATAAATTGATCTGATATACGCATCCACAAAAATGTCGTCCATAGTGAATTCCTTTGATTTCAGTGAGTGCAATGTTTTCTGTGGTCAATTCATCAGCTTGGTGTATGCATATCACACCATTATTTGAAAGGCAGAGAATGGCCGTGAATTAAACATGATTTTTGAAATTTTTTCATTTTGATATGAAGATGTGCCACTTCAATAATTATCTGTTAAGTCTTACATTCGTTTTCGAGAATTCGATCGTAATAACGAGACGTACATATTAAAGAGTGTAAATAAACCTCTCATTGTAAAGTTATATAACAAAACCACTTCTATCTTAAGAGAAGATATTTTCAGAAACAGTTTTTCAATTTATCGATATGTATAAGCAAATGGAATTATCAGCCCATAATCTGGCACAGAGATATCGAAAGACAATATGATTGACAAGTACTTCAAATGTACACGTGTATATAATCCCTTTACAAAGTCCAAAACAATAATTGTAAAAGAACGAAGCAAACGATTAGAGCTTGTTCAAAGAGTATCTATATAGTATTTATTTTCTAAAAAAAATGAAGTTCATTATTTTTGTCATTGTCTGCCTGGTTAAATTTTGTGAATCGAATGATTTAAAATGTGGTCGCTCTGATAACTTAGTTGAATCGGTTGAATTTTACTGTGAAAGCTACGATGAAGTGCTGCCTGAGAATTGTACGACAACATTTTTGCAATGGATTGGCACATGTGACAAATCCAAAGTGACACAATTGAAAATTGGCGGATGTGATCCCGATAAAGTAGTACAACTCGTCGGCGATTTCATGAATATTCGTTCATTGGACATTTCACATTCTGGATACGAATCTCTGGACGCATTTGATTTGAAACATCAACAATTGATTAAAATGAATGCATCTCATAATCAATTGACAAAAATACCGATCAAGTTTTTCTCTAATATTTTGAATGTTGTCGAAGTGGATTTCTCATTTAATGACATTGAATTTTATGATTTTATCGAACTACCAACAAATTTAAAAACGGTACATTTATCCCACAACAACATTACATCGCCAGAATTTTGTCGGAAACTCTACAAATTGGAGTATTTGGATTTGAGCGATAATTTGGTTCAGGTTTTAAGAAATCATTCATTTTCGTCGAAATATTTGAAAACACTTCGATTGGAAAATAATCGAATATACGAGTTTGATTGTACTGTTTTGACATGGATAAGTCAAGGAGTTTCCGTTCACATTTCGTGGGAGAATGTAAAATATTTTACGTTTGAATGCATCGATGAACAATTCAGCGTTGTGGTTGGCAATCAGAGAGAAGGTGTTTTTCACAAACCAGATGGCATAATCGAGATGCAATGCAAAGAAATGAACTTTAAAAGTATAAATTCATTTAGAGTGCATGAAGATCATTTGGAGAGTATAGTAGATGTACTACGTTGTTTGATGCCTAAGCTTCAAGATTTAGATTTGGCTGACAATAAATTGGAGCACCTGGATTTCAATTTGTTCCAACGTTTTTACAATTTAGAAGATCTCAACTCAAATAATACACATTTGCCGCATTTTGATTTTAATTGGTTGAAAAATCTCACAAAATTGCGATCACTTGATATTTCCAACAATAATTTAAGAAAAGTAAAAAACATTTCGATTTTGGAAATATTTCGAAATTTATACGAACTGAATGTTGAGGGAAATCACATAGAAAACACAATGGAACTCATTCAACATTTAAATAGTTCGATTCGTTATTTACATCTATCCGGAAACGATCTTGGGAAAGTAAATGATACAATGTTTGAGAGGCTTAGAAATTTGGAATATTTATATTTAAATAACACAAACTTTTCATTTGGAAATGCCAGCTCATTTGACTCGATGGAGAGACTGCAAGGACTTTATTTGGGCTATAATAACTTAGAAATGATTGATTTAAATTTATTACCAGGTGAACAATTGTTGGAGCTTGACTTGGGAGGAAATAATTTGAGAAATTTGGAAAATCTCACTCGTTCACAATTCCCAAAATTGAAGCATTTAGTTATTTCAGAAAATTGTTTTGCATACGATTATTTGAGAACGTTTGTATCGAAAATTAAAGAGGAATTTCCAGGTATTTCTCTTGGCGACCCATGGAAACAGAAACAACCTTAAATAAAATCGTTTAATATGCTATTTGAACTTTCCAATATATGGACGTTTTTCTAATAACGCATATATAATCGTCGTCATGCCCGATGATCATGAAAAATGAAACTGTCTACAAATTTTCAATTAACTAATAAAAAATGGCAACAAAACATTTATCTTTTCGTTATATATTTGTATTTTAAAATTTTGAATTATTTTTAGTTGAACTTAAAAATTGACTTCAATCCATTTGTAACATCGACATTTTCTTTCCTATTTTGTTTTATGTTACGTATACTTCTTATTTCTTAGGTACATTTTTACGTAATTGCAACAAAACATACATACTATATATGGTACGAGAAAAAAATCATTAGGAATACGTACAACCATACCATTGGGTGCTTATCAAGAATTATTAAAAACATGTTTGTATTTGACACAAAGACAAAATATATTTTCAAACGAATTCAAAATAAAGATGCAAAAAGGAGGGATTGCTGTTTTAAAAAAAGTCAAAGAACTTATATTATTCCAGGTCCAATAAAAAAAACTGGTACCAATACTTATTAGTTGCGAAATATTTTCTGTTTTAGTACTAGCAAAGTGTCAAAAGTCGTTAAATCTACTTGTTCTAAAGAACAAGTTAAAGCAGGTATAGAAGCTTAATTATACTAATTACTCTCATTAACCTTATTATTGCTTGAATATCCTGTCATTTCGAGAACTTTTCAATAAATCACTTCATATTTAAAATAAAAGAAGTTGAGTCAGTAGTTGGTCAGCCTTCAAACGGAAAAGATATCAAGTTCTCAGTGACTTAATTTCTTTACTGGATTTTAACAGATAGATTTTATCGAATTTAAATTATTAATTTGATCATTTGCAAAGTTAAACCTAAATAATATATCGTCACATATTTTCACTTTACTTGAGATTAAAGTGAATTTGAAATAAAAATAGAATAAAGTGCATTTTTGAAGAAATTTCAAACAGTTCGCTCGTGTCCATATTTCCATTTAAAAATGGGCGCCAACCGAAAGCGGAAGCATTCAGTGTCCAAAGTGGGCTGCACCAAATTAAATCGGCAAACCAAAATAACTGATGTCAACCAGTTTTGTTTGGAGCAAATATTCATGTATTTAAATTTAAAAGATCTTCTGAATCTTGCGGAGGCTAATAAATACCTTAAAGTTGCCACTCAAAGGCCATTCGCGCGAAACTATGGCGGCAAAACCATTCAAATTGAACAGTGTAAAAGTATACGACGACGTGATTCATCCCATGTTGTCGGTGTCGATGAAATAGAGATCTTTAGCTTAAAAATAAGTTTGCAAATGTTGCGTTCTTTCGGTTATATGATAACAGATTTGGAATTGAACTACGATTTTCTGTTAAATCAGGCCGTTCTACATTATAGTTGTGTTACTTATTACATTAATAAGTTTTGTGTTGATTCTTTGAAAAGGATTGAAATTCGGCCAGCTTTATCATTTAAATGTTTTAGGAACACATTTCATAGTGTGGAAAAGCTGAAAATCAGCAGATCTTCATTGAAAGAAATTCGTTTGAGTAAAATGTTTCCAAATTTACGTTATTTGGAATTTGAAGATTTTATTCCGGACAAGAGAGTTGCGTCCGATCATTTTTCACATTTAAATCATCTGAAAATCTCTTTATTTCAAAATCCACCGCCCAATTATAAAATTGCAGCGAGCCCACTACTGAAAAAGTTCGAAATCACAACCGAAAATTTTGATTTTTATCAAAAAAATATCGACAAATTGCAGACCGTTGAAAGTTTGCATATTACATTATTTGATTGGCCCTCCAAATTCAGTGGCAATGCAATCTATCTTCGATGTGTTAAAAGCTTGGAAATGACATTCATACACGTTGAAGATAGTTTAAAGCCAGTCATTCCGTTTTCATTCGATAAGTTGGAGGAATTCACCGTGGGCGGTATATACGAATTAAGCGATTCTATTTACACCTTTCTCGATGCAAATCCATCAATCGAGAAATTGGTGCTTAACCAAGCATGTTTGATCAACGGAATTGAGTATGATAGATTACAGAAAATACTGCCATATTTGACTGAAATTGCTTTTCCATATTCCAAATTTACAATCAAGAAAGCATTTCAAATTATGTCCAAATTTGAGTCTTTGGTGAAATTTAGCTTCCTCTGTGATGATTCGGACAACGAAATCAATGAGAATTGTGCCAATAAATGGAAGACAACTAAAACTTTAGATTATTTTGACGAAAACTTACTTACATTGGAGCGCATTCCAGTCACCGTTTAACTTTTCCATTTCACTATGATGATGTGAAATGTCACTTATCGGATGTTTTATTCAAAGAAAATGATAACGATCTTACTTGTAACTTCAAAGTTCAAATGTACCATGTGAAGATAGTGTTCCAATTTTGATGTTAAGTTTTTCTTAATATGTAAGAACATATGTTAATTTTTAAGAAAGAATCTAGGTAAAAATTCACACTATCCATATGCCGTAATTGAACAAGTTTTTTTTAAATAAAAAAGGTGATCACCTTTTGAAAGCATGTATTTTCACTGTTTAATATAGAATAAATTTTAAATATGTTTCAGAAGAATACAAAGGTCATCAGTTATTTTAACACCTATCACTCAAAGATTGGTAAATGGTGATAACAGGCACTTATGCTGACTATAAATCTTGCTTATGCTACAAATTTGGCTAGAAACAGAGTTAAAATGGGTAGTTCTCCTTTGAAGTGGCACTTGTGTGATATATTTGAATTTAATATCAAATTTTGTTATCAACAACGTTTGCCAATATATAAAACAGTCTAACACACTCTAAAGCAATGAATATAAAGTCCGAAGTGTAATCATTTGCTTGTTCAAAGAGTGTCTAGTATTTATTTTCTATAACAAATGAAGTTCATTATTTTATTTATTGTCTTCCTGGTTAAATTTTGTGAATCGAATGATTTAAAATGTGGTCGCTCTGATAACTTAGTTGAATCGGTTGAATTTTACTGTGAAAGCTACGAAGAAGTGCTGCCTGAGAATTGTACGACAACATTTTTGCAATGGATTGGCACATGTGACAAATCCAAAGTGACACAATTGAAAATTGGCGGATGTGATCCCGATAAAGTAGTACAACTCGTCAGCGATTTCATGAATATTCGTTCATTGGACATTTCACATTCTGGATACGAATCTCTGGACGCATTTGATTTGAAACATCAACAATTGGTTAAAGTGAATGCATCTCATAATCGATTGACAAAAATACCGATCAAATTTTTCTCTAATATTTTGAATGTTGTCGAAGTGGATTTCTCATTTAATGAACTTTCGAAGCACACAGATATCGAACTACCCCATCACTTAATAGTGGTTCGTTTGTCACACAACCATATTTCATCGGCAGAATTTTGTTCGCAATTGAGCGAACTGGAATATTTAGATTTAAGGAACAATCAAATCACGTCATTGAATGAAAGTACAATTACAACGACCACCTTGAAAACCCTTCAATTGCAAAATAATCAAATTCAACATTTTGAGTGTGCTTTTTTCATTTTCATCGAAGAAGGTGCTTCGGTTTATATTGACTGGGAAAATGTGGAGCATTTCACGTCCGAATGCATGCGACTGCCGTTCGATGTTGTTCTGGGCAGTAAAGATGAGGGTTTCTTACACACAACTGACGGCAAAATTGAAATGCATTGCAATACATCCACCTTCGAAAGTATACGATCGTTCGGCATAAATAACGATCACTTTGAAAATGTGGCAAAATCGATGCAATGTCTCACACCGACACTTAGAAAATTGGTACTATCTGATACGGTTGTTGAGAAGCTTGACTCCAAATTTTTTCAACGCTTTTACAACTTGGAATACTTGCATCTGAGACATGCACAACTAGAGGAATTCGATTTCACTTGGCTGAAACATCAGAAAAATTTAAGAGCACTCGTTCTTTCGTACAATAATCTTACGAAAGTCTATAATGTTCCGTTTTTGAAGTCTTTTGAAGAATTAACCAGCATTCGATTGGAAAAAAATCTACTTGAAAATGCACAAGAAGTTATTCAACATTTAAAGCCATCAATAAAGTATTTATACTTAACCGGAAACCATGTTGGAAGTGTGAACGATACAACATTTGAAAAGTTAAAAAATTTGGAAGTTCTCGGTTTGGACGATACAGAGCTGTCATTTGTTGACGCGAGCCCATTTGAAACGCTTAAGGCACTCAAATATCTTCACATTGGCTTCAACAATATAGAGACACTAGATTTGAACACATTACCTGGTGAACTTTTATATAATCTGCATTTAAGAGGTAATAATTTGACAAAATTAGATAATCTCACTCCTTCGAGATTTCCAAGGCTGAAAATGATGGCCATTTCGGAAAATCTATTTTCGTGCGAATACCTGAAAACTTTCGTGCCAAAAGTAAAAAGAGATTTTCCCGGTTTATCCATGGGAGATCCATGGACGCAAAAACATGGCCAAAACTGCAATCCGGAAGATAATTAAATAATATAAAATATACTTTATTTGTATGAAATGAATTAAAACTGCGTAAATTTAAAACAATAAATAAAATGTAATTAAAAGAACGAGAATTTCGAGTATTATTTATTTAACCCTCCTAGGTATAGTAACGGTCTATTAGACCGAAAACTTAAAAAAAAATCATAAAATGGAAATGCGTCGACCGATTGGCATCAAATTTTCGCCTTTTTACGAGAATAATGGATAAATATTGAAAATAACATTTAAAATCCTGAAACTGTTCTGTAAAAAAAAAAATCCAGAAAGACGAAAATCCTAACTTGATCGTATAGTTACGGTCTCTTAGACCGTCCATACAAAATGTATGGGAAACACATAATCAAGCATTTTCACAAATCAAGTTGGTGAAAATTTATGATATCCTTTTAATAAAAATGAAAAACTAAATTGGAAAACGAGAAGATAGGTTGAAATTCTCAAGAAAAATCAATTTGAATCTTGTTTATCGCGTACATAATATTATTATTTCAACAAAATGTCTGTCAGAGAAAAATCGATCTGAAGTCTACAATAGCACAAAAGGCGGTGTAGATGTTTTGGATCAAACTAGGAATCAAATGTGCCATTCAAACTCATGTCAACTTGGAACCAATCGATGGCCATTTCCATTCTTCATGAATCTCATCAACGTATGTTGTGTGTGCAAAATGCGAGAAAAAAACGCTCTCATGTAAATTCAAATGATGATTCAAATTAATTATTTTCTTGAAATCTTTTCAATTTTTAACTTTCAAACCTTTTTCAATGTTTTTATTTAAAAAAAATGCAAAAATTTGAAAAAATGTGTGATTTTGTTTTGGTTTTTGTTTGGTTTCCCTGTATTTTGTATGAACGGTCTAATAGACCGTAACTATACTATATTGTTTTTATTTCGAACTATACCTAGGAGGGTTAACATAAAAAATAGCAAATAGATTTGGTATTAATTTCAGCAAGACAAAAAATACTGCAGAAGAAAACAATAATTTATTTAAAAAAAATTAATACTGATTGATAATTTTCAATTTTGAACAACACTTTTTATATTTTCAGAATAAAAATTCAAAAATGTATTTTTATCTTTTAATTTGCTTCCATTTTTTCGAATAATATAAAGAAAAAATCAGTGTAAGCATAGGTGATGACGAGGGTTCCTAGGGTTCGGATTACCCACCTCTAAAATATTTTTAGGAACCCTCAACAATTTTGGAAATGAGGACCTTTTTTTTCCTCTTCACTTTGTTATTAGGATCCGTTAGAACATAATAATTATCATCGTAATAAAAATTTATTACGATATCGCAAAACGCAAAACTATAGATTTGTAAGGAAATTTGAAGTTTAAAAATTCTTTCGATTTGCTAGGGATTTTCTTCAAAAAAGTGAAGAGCAAAAAAAAACGATTTTATCCTCATTTCCGACAAATTGTTGACTTCGTCAGGGACCTCCTACGGAATTTTGCCATCACCCACCTTAAAAAAAATTACGTCAACATCTATGAGTGTAAGAGTTCAGCATATTGATTTTGTTCATCACCTTGAACATCGTAAATAACATTATGAACGACAGGCTTATTTTCGTATAAAACTGCAAACGATCGTTTAAATTTGATAATAGTGAAAGAGATGGATATGGAAAAAACTACTACTCCGGCGAAAATAAAACCGTATTTAATTGTAAGTGCCATCAAATGTCTATTATAGGAGTTATCGTACTCAACCTTATCATCCGCAATCGTTTGATTCATGTGTGAACAATCAGCGCCGTCGACGTGTGTTTGATTGATGGTTGGATTATCAATCAGTTTTAAATCGTGCCACTGCAGTAAAAATTTCACCAAGTAATCACAGGAGAAATTATTTTTCGATATACCCAAAACGGATAATTTTGGAAAATGAGAGCGTGTCACACTATCGATTTCTGTTAAATTATTCCCTTCCAAATTCAATTCGTTTAAATTTTTAAAATTTCGTAAAAATAGATAAAAATCAACTGTGTTCAAATTATTGTACGAAATATCTAAAATTTCCAGATTTCTTAGATGATAAAATGTGATGAAGTCGAAATTTGGTAAATTCGATCGTTTGAGGTACAATTGTTTTAAAGTCGTAAATTTTTCGAAAGTAATCGCGGTTAGATTTCCGATGAAATGATTTGATATGTCAAGCGTTTGAAGAAGTGGACTTGCCTCCTGCATCAATGCTGAAATATTCTCGATTCGGCTGCTCGATAAATTCAAATGACGAATAGTTATGAAGTCACGTCTGGTGAAAATCCATTGAAATGTTCTTTCTGACAAATGCAAACGGGTTTCTGTTTCTTTGGGTGAAATGACAATATCAAAATCGATGTTTGTAGCCCCATCAGCGCAAATTATTTCGATTTTTTCCAATGTGTTTATAAAGATGTCGATTGAGCTTCTATCTGCAAAAGACGTAAGAAATCCACATTCCAATCTCTTTATTTGGTTGTTATGTAGGCGCACACTTTTCAGCTCATGATTGTGTTCGAATAAACTGTTTTCGATGGTTTTAATTCGATTATCACTCAAATCCAACATCTTCAAATGCTGTAGATGTGAAAATATCGGCGCGTTGACTGTCTCGATTTTATTGTACGAAATGTTCAATGCTTTTAAATTGCGGCTACTACTAAATGTGAATACGTCCAGTCGAGCAATTTGATTAAATGAAAAATCCAATTCAACCAAGTCCGGCAAGTTACTAAATAGATTGGCAGGAAGTTCGGCGATTTGGTTATGATGAGCAATAATTCGTTCCAGATGTTTACTATTTGAAAAGTCTTTAGTAAAAATGTATTGGAGCTCGAAGAATGATACGTTGAATATTCTGAGACTCTCAAAAAAATACAAGGAATCCTCAAGTTTAGGGTTGGTACATTCCTTAAAGCTCAGTGATTGAATTTTGCTCCTATCAATACCCGTGGTATAATAATTGTTGCAGTACAAATATTGATTCGTTCTTTGATCGAAATGTTTTCCAGTTTTTCCATCACAAATGTATTGTATATGAAGTTTTGTTTCATTATAATAACAGTCTCGAGTACTCAGTGCCTCAAAACACGGTAGAATTAACACAAATAAAATAAAATTACAAACTATTTTTGTGAACATTTTTTTTCTGGAAAGTAAGGAAGTTTCTATCAGACTGAACTCGCAACATTTTCAATCTTAATGAGCGAGCTCCGAAACTGCTTGAAACAAATGGTTACGATATCATATCTCGGGACTGATAAAAGTGTAAAGTACATCCTCGTTTAAATTGATAAACTTACATCTTATGTTTCAGTCTTTTACCATAATAT
Source organism: Contarinia nasturtii (assembly GCF_009176525.2). Classification (NCBI taxonomy): domain Eukaryota; kingdom Metazoa; phylum Arthropoda; class Insecta; order Diptera; family Cecidomyiidae; genus Contarinia; species Contarinia nasturtii. The sequence goes on along the minus strand of NW_022200178.1, from coordinate 770,344 downwards.
ATTTGTGATACGCACTCTTTGTTCCAATGTATCAACTATAATGATGAAATACGTTCTATATATGAATATAGGTCAGTCCAGTGCCCGAAAATACAAGAAAATGTTAATCTACCATCGAATGGACTTTGCTGTAAGATACGCACGCTTTACGGTTCCAATGCCTTATCAATTCCATGGTTTATTTTGCAACAAAAATCTGAAAATAATAGCTCTCAAAAAATACCAACACAAAATAATTTGTTCTGTCAAGATTTTGAATACAGATTTATTTATTTATACCAAAACATAATTTAATTTGAATGAAGAAAACATTACATTTCTAGACATGCTTTTATTTGGCAAAATGTTCAAATTAACTTGACTTATGCAAATAAAAATGATGAGATTACAAATTTCATGACTATCGAGGTGAAATAAAAAGTACAAAAATTTGATGCTTCAGCAAAACTTCACTTCACAAATTGCAGTGGAATATTTTAGCAAGCTTGTGGTGCACTCATTTTTTCATATTGATTGTGCAATAAACTTTGTTCGATCGAGTAAACTGATAAATTTTTTTTGTAATTCTTGTTCGAGCAAATGCATTTTTTTGAAAGGTGATAGACACAAATTACAGCAAAAATCATGGCAATGAAAACGAATACACATTCAACGGTATAAAATTGATCGAGCGTATAATAATTTGAAACGTCAACAATTTCGATTGTATTTGTGTTCTGGTCGATGTTCAGCATATTAACTATTCCGTTGTTGGTGAAATTCATACGTTGAAGCCGTGTGAAATCGTCTTCGGTGAAAATCCATTGTAATTTACCATCTGATACACGTAAACGAGTTGCAGTTTCCTTGGGTGAAATCACAATATCTAAATCGAATGATTTTTCATCAATTTTGCACATTGTTTGCACTACTTCAAGAGTATTTATCAAAATATCCAATGACTTTCGTTCGGTTAGCGTCGATAAAAGTTCGCAATCCAGTTGTTTGATTTGGTTGTCATTCAAATTCAAAATCTCCAACTCAAGTAGATTTGAAAAGGTCCAGGGCCACAAATATTCAATTGAATTATTAAGTAGATTTAAAAATTTTAATTTTGGCGTATTATCAAACATTGTCATGTATATTCGGTTGATTTGATTGTACGATAGATCAACTTCAATTAATTTACGGTTTGAATCAAATATATACGTGTTAATCATCGTTAGCTTATTGTGCGATGCAAAAATCCGCTCCAATTGACGATTCGCTTGAAATTGATCAGAAGGAAATTGATCAATTCCCATGGATGATATGTTTAGGATGCGAAGACTCACAAAACGATCCAAGTTTAACCGATTATCCCAAAATCCGGAAATCAAGCAATCATGAAAACTTATCGATTCAATTTCACTTCTGTCGATGGCCGATGAATAATTGTGACAGTACAACACTTCAGTGGTTTTGTGCTCAAAATGTACACCGCGATTCCCATCACAATCGTATTCAACATGTTTTGTTGCATCGTCGTAATAACAATCGTGGGTATGTGCCGCAATAAAATATGGCAAAATTAATATTATTGAAATTAATCCAAAGGCGTTTAACACTGCCATTTTTTTGAAAATTGTATTAGAAAAATGTCTCACTTTCACTATAGTGGTAATAATGGTCTATAGACCAAGTGTTCAAATGAACAACGCAATAATGAGGAATGTAAAAATTCCTAGTATGAAATGTGACGCAAAACAGCTGGGTTTTTTAGCATTTTTCATGAGCGCGACTGAGTACAATATATGTACTCGCCGGTGACAGTTGTATTCTTCTCATATACAGGCGGCTATTCTCAGTAGTATTCTTATTTAACATTGTGTGCGTTTATTTTCTGCCGAAATCAACAGAAATTACTTTAATCATTTGAATACATTGAAACTCTGGCAATACAATACACTCAAACTCTGGAATATACAATTTATACACGGTCGGTGTAAGATATATACGCTATGAATTGGCGTACAATTTAAATTAGTTTTGATTTTTACGCTGGTTTACTTTGTTCACTTTTTTCAAAAAAAGGTAAAATGAAGCAATTTAAATTATCTTATTTAAATGTTACTAACAAACAAAAAAGTCAACAAAAAATAAAGAAATGCGATTGTAAATTTTCTTCTCACAAAAGCAATTCCTACCCTCTATTGGTAGACATTGGAAATTATATAATCTAGAATGGTTTTTTTCTTCTTTTGTCTGTAATAAATGAAACTATCGAAAATTTGCCTTTGAACAAGAACCATGAAGAAAATAATATCTCGAAATTAAACTGTATGCATTTAAAAGTATGAACGATATAGACTTATTATATCAGACTTTTTTCCAGATGCTTTTTGTCTCCCTTCTTTTGCATAGTTAAATGTAAGATGATGAAATCCTTGGATTTATACAATTCGCGTAATTCATGTTCCAGTGGTGATAGTTTTGTTCTTAAACTATAGATACTACCTGCGTTCATTTCATTTTGCCGTCGGGAAATATCCCTGCAATGAACAAAAAATGAACCACAATTCAGTATTTACTATTTGAATTTGAATGTTTTCTGATTGGATTTGATATACAATGGCGTATAGCTCCCTCCCGTGTCGATTTTCGAAACTAAATGTCAAATATATAAACTCTCACTCATGTAGACTCTCACTTGTTGATTGTTTTGAGACGCAAAAGTTCTGTTTGAAAAAACATAGCAGGCCGTATTTATATACGACGCATATCAAGTGATAAAGTATTTATGCTCATAACAACGTTCAGGTACGATCAAACATTGTATACACAAAATAACAGTGAATAATGAAATGCAAAACAGTGATTTGAATTGTTATTAACAAAATCAATAAGAAAATTGTGTTTATTTGAAATTTTTATAGATTTTGACAAGAGTGAAATACAAAACGAGGGAAAAGTACCACAAGGTACATCGGTGTCACAAGTTGGTAAGTTGATTCATGGATTGATACACATTGTTTCCGTATGTGTGTTTTTTTAAATAATTATTTTATTTTCAAAACCATAGAAACTCAGACCACGTACATTTATTCTGAAAAGTGCCGTACCACAAACTTGAAATGGCAGACTCAAGTGAACCGGCGGAAAAGCGTCTACGCCGTGGAAGAAGTGCAAACAAAGCCACGAAAGCAGTGGTAAGTGAAGAAACATCGAAATCTCAACCGAAAACTGACGCACCCAAAAAGGAATCATCGAACTCAATGCTGTGCTTGAACGATGATTGCCTACAAAAGCTGTTTGAGCATTTGGATATCAACAGTTTGTGTCAAATGGCAAATGTTTGCAAGCGTTTCCGACCGATTACTATGCAAGTCTTCAGTCATTGTCACAAGAAATTCGTATTTAAAGCTTTAAGATGCAAAAACTCCGATTTTCGTCGTGCACTGTGCAAATTCGGTCATTTAATGACATCAATCAATGCTTCTGAAGCCAACTTGGGCAATTATGATGAAAGACTCGATGGTAATGCAATCGTCAAATATTGCACCAATAATTTGGAAGAGTTGATCGTACGACAAGCAACCATTGATTGTGATGCGTTCAAACCGTTATTCTCACGTTTGAAATGTATCAATTTGATAGAGTGTGAATTCACTGGCAACAAAACCGATTTATTCAAATCATGTCCAAATCTTGAGATCTTAAGTTTTCATGCGGATTTTTTGGGCTCCGATATGATTGATCTTGGCTATGATGAATTACTTTCGTCAATTGATTTCGTTGTTCGGAAATTTCCGAAATTAAAACGTCTTGGTAATAATAATTTTGCATTTTTTCATTTGCTCGATTTTCAAATTTGAATTGTTTTTTTTTTTTAAACAACAGGATTCGATTGTAGTTACGACGCACATTTGAAATTGTTCAATTTGTTGGCGCTCAACCCACAAGTGAAGGAAATCGATGTCATTGCCAACCCAGAAGATGTTTTCATCGATGGTATCGTCAAAAATGCGAAAAACTTGGAAGTACTTAAGCTTCGTTGCAGCGATTCCGGTCCAGAAGTAGAAACTCGAAAAGGGTTTTTGAAGCTGAGTAAATTGAAAAAGTTACAAAAATTATACTTTGAAGCCGGCAGTGAAGAATACGGTAAATTTTTTGGTCCGCTTATGGATGCATTTGCGAAGGAAAAGGTGCCAATCGGCCAGTTGGAAATGTTTAACTTTAACATTCGCCCGAAGGACATCAAAAGCATTCTCAAATTGAAGACAATGAAAATTCTGTCCTTGAATTCAATCGAAAAAGCAAGCGATGCTGATTTGGTACCATTGGCCACGCAACTGCAATTGTTGGAACATTTGCAACTGGATTTTACAAATGTAAAGGCACCAATCACAGCCAATGGCCTAGTTAATATGGCAGCAGATGGAAATCAGCTTGAATACATGGCATTGATTAACGTACAGAATTTGAAAATCGATCAAAAGGTATTTGAAAACATACTGCAAGCGGTTCAAAGTCGTAGCAATGGAAAGAAATTAACGATTGACATTGTTGGCAGTTACGATAAGACAACCAGTTTCAATGTACCAGGCGAAATTCAACGAGCCGCAAACGCTCATTTGATTATCAATTATTCAACACTAGAGGACGAATAAAGGCAACTCAATGCACCGAACAAGACACACACAAAACGAACGATGACACATACACACCAATTTACAAAAGCGTTAACTATTTTTTATTTCATTATTACTTCTAGTTGATTAAGTTTATTTTCTTCATTGAAACATTTTAGAAAAGCATACCATTACCTTTTTTCTACTGAAAAGAAAAGAATTTTCCAAGAAAACGCCACATATTTAATATATTTCAAAGAAATATCGAAAAATAACACAAAAAATATGTGAGATTGTCAAAGATTAAAACGAAATAAAATACGTTTGTATTCGAATTGAAAAATTTTAGAAAACGTGATATTTTAATAAATTCACTCGAAAGGAATAATTGAATTTTTTAGAAAACAAATATGAAATTGAAAATTGTTTGGTCGAACGAAAAGAAAATTAAATTTGAACATTTTTGTAGCACGGAACTCTAGTGTTAAGCACTGAAACTAATCAAATGTCAAATAAATGAACATTTTTTATTCAGTCAACAATCGAAGTACGTAATGATTGTTTATTTTCTTAAAAAGTAAACATTCGAGAAATTTCATTACGACCAGAAAAAAGGTAGAAAAAATTCGGAGCTCATCATATTGAAGCTATCGGGTAACGCGAATAAAACCCAATT